>NC_056739.1:1870811665-1870909165 GCF_019279795.1 Protopterus annectens
TGGAAATGTTTCTACCATTGCAATTGAGCTGAACAGTGATGCAAATATGGTTAATGGCTACAAAACTTGTCCTGCAGAAAGCTTGAATGGACTACTAACAATGGATGTGAATCTCTTATTGAACATAGGGCTGAAAACAACGGATACAATATATGTTGACAACTCTGAACAGCTAAACAATTTTAATACTATCTATAGAGACCTGAAAAATAAATTGTATATGTTTAAATGGCTCCAGTGCCAATGTTTCCACTTGGAAGCATGTTTACAACAGAATCTTGTCCCTAGAGGGCTACGCATGTTGACTATGCCAACCTATGGAAAAGCATATCCAGAACTTCTTAGACATTGGCAAATCATAAACTTAGGGTGCAGTTCCAAATACCTGCATCTACTGATAGACTTTTTCCATCCACAAGAGAACGAGCTAGCTAAAGACATTAATATTGTCTATGGCAGCATTATAGCTATTCTATACAAATAGTAGGTACAAAGCTGGATACTTTACATGAAACTGTACTAAACTATGAGATAAGACTTGCTGCAGTTAAAACCCGTAAATTGCACAGGGATTTCAATGATTTCCAGCATAGGAACATATTCTCTTGGGTGAGGGAACACCCTCCTAAGAGCCAGACCAGACAGACAGCTCAGGGGATCCAATCAGAAGCTCCACAGAGGCAATGCCATGACAACGTTAATTTGAATGAAGGAATAGGTGACACACCCACTCCAATTGAGTCTGAGCAAGCAATAAGCAATGAAGCAACTGCCAGCTTTGCTGGCATTGTAAAAAATTGTGTAGAGCCGGTTTTTGGTTCTAAAGTGCATACACTACAACCTGATAGGAGCGATGCTCCGATGGTTAAACCCAAAGAAATGAGAAACATTCAGCTACCTTCTAACAGTTTATATAATGACCTTAACCCAGTGAACAACATGGATCATTTTTTAATGCAGGAACCCCTGCCAATAAGAGGACGGCTGACGTATCGCAGTCAGCGGACACCACTTAGTGCAGAGAGACAGGACAGAAAGAGGTTCAGGAAAGTTTGATTTTTAACATTTCATCACACCCGTTGACTGAAAACCAGGTGAGACTTTTAAATAAAGGGCTCAGTTTTGTTGCAGCAAAAAAAAGCTGATTTAACTGATGTAATTAAAGACCTTAGACTTTTTGGCCGGACTTTAACACTTAAAACTTTGTTTGGCAACAGCCCTTATATGACCAGCAATTTATTAAAAAAAAAACAAGTACATTTATTCCACCATGTAATGCAGTTATTGAAACATTCCTTGACGTCTGTGACCGAGAACTAAGAGAGAAGTTGGATGTGAGCAAAAACTGCAACTGTAACACTTTCTATAATTTGAGCAAAAATGAATATCATGCTATGATTGATTTAAAACACATGCATTCTATTGAAATAAGACCGGCAGACAAGGGAGAGGGAATAGTGGTGATGGATAAACAGCTATATGTTGAACAAATGTTACAATTATTAGATGATGACTCCACATATCAGAATATATCTAACAATGTTGTAAGAAGTGTTACTAATAAAGTATCCTTTTTGATGTTTGATTTGTTAATTACCAGTATGATTAATGAGGAACTGTTTGAATACTTTTCGGCCAGTAATCCCACTATACCTGAGATTTATGGCTTAACTAAGATACATAAGCATTTGTCAGTTCCACCCATGCACCACATAGTCTCGGGTAAAGGATGGGTTAGTGAACCTCTATCTATTTTTATTGAGAAGAATCTTCATCCAGTCCTATCTAATTGTGAGACTGTGCTAAGAGATTCTAAGGTCTTTCTTGAAACTCTTAGGATGAAATGGATGAATATAGATACCAACCATTGTTGTTTCTTGGTAACAATGGATATAGAATCATTATTTACGGTGATTCCGAATGAATGGGGAATAGAGACCATAACAGAACTACTTCACAGTGTAGATTATAACAAGAATAAATGTGACCTAATTTGTGCTTTGTTGGATATAGTACTGACCAATACTGTTTTCTTATTTCAACAACAGAAATACTTACAGAAGGTTGGTGTGGTTATGGGCACAGCTTGTTCGAATAGCTGTACCAACCTTTCCTTGGTTCAATGGAAACGCGCATATGTGTTAACCAGTAGTACATATGGCAGGTATATTGAGTGGTATGTCAGGTTTGTGGATGATATTTTTTTGCTGTGGAATGGTACAGAGGTAGAGCTAAATGCATTTTTCAGTTACCTCAATAATACCACTCAATTTCTTAGATTTACCTCTCAATATTCCATGACTGAAATTGACTTTCTTGACTTCAAAGTAAGAAAAGATGAATTAAACCAGATTTGAACTGGTTTGTTTAGGAAACATGTTAGAAAAAACACGTTCCTACCTAACATCAATATGCATCCGAACCACACCAAGGTCAACATCATCAAAGGCCAAGTATACAGGATTATGAGACTGTTTATTATGAGACTGTTTAATGATCATGATGAACTACAAATAGCCCTGGACCAACTTAAATCTGAGTTTTTAAACAGGGGGTTTGATGCTAGAACTATAGATAGGTGCATTCTAGATGGTTGGAGCAATAGGCCGGGTAGATGTAGACCCTATTATGATACGCACACTACAACTCGAGCAAGCAGGAAAGTCAATGATCGCTATGAGGTAAGGCATATACATACAGACACAGACAACACACTTAGGATGCCACTCACTTTTGCAAGCAACATAAGTGTAGTATGTGATGTAGTAACCAAAAATTGGGGTATTCTATCCACGAGTGACAACCTACAGGGTATAATTGGTACCAAGCCAAGTTTCACTTTTAGGAATAATAGAACATTGAGAAATTAACTATGTTATAGTAATGCCGCAACCAATACTGTCAGTAGATCAGATAGATTGGGCATATACATGTGTAGAAATTGTGGAGCATGTAAACACATACACAATGGCAGGACTTTTACACATCCCTCGAAGAAATTAAGTCATAGCAGTAATCTCTACGCTGATTGTACCACATCAAACGTCTACTTCGCCTACTGCATAGTATGCTACATCTTCTACATAGGTAAGACCAGTAGACGCCTGAAGGACAGGATCCTCGAACATTATAGGGATATTAGGAACTTCAAGGAGAATAGTGCGATTGCTATGCACAACATGAATACAGGACCTGAACATATTTTTAAATTTCTGGTTTTACAAATATTGTCTGAGAAATTAAGGTGGGGTAATTTATCTAATGACACAGAGGCTGCTGAGCAGAGATGGATTATTAGATTTAATGCAGACAAGCCCCCAGGGCTGAATCAAATGGTGTCACTTAAACCTTTTTTAAAAGCTCGACCTTTGAAACATTGATTCTCTTGAATTTTTAGATTTTTAATATGTTACATTTTCTATATATTTTATACACTGTATTTTAGATTGTCTGATTATTTATTTCTATATATATATTAGCATTTTATATTTCATATTAAAATTTTTAATGTATGTATATATATGGTGATGGATAAACAACTATATGTTGAACAAATGTTACGATTATTAGATGATGACTCCACATATCAGAATATATCTAACAATGTTGTAAGAAGTGTTATTGATAAAGTATCCTTTTTGATGTTTGATTTGTTAATTACCGGTATGATTAATGACAAACTGTTTGAATACTTTTCGGTCAGTAATCCCACTATACCTGAGATTTATGGCTTACCTAAGATACATAAGCATTTGTCAGTTCCACCCATGTGCCCCATAGTCTCAGGTAAAGGATGAGTTACTGAACCTCTATCTAGTTTTATTGAGAAGAATCTACATCCAGTCCTATCTAATTTGAGACTGCGCTAAGAGATTCTAAGGTCTTTCTTGAAACTCTTAGGATGAAATGGATGAATATAGATACCAACCATTGTTGTTTATTGATAACAATGGATATAGAATCATTATTCATGATGATTCCGAATGAATGGGGAATAGAGACCATAAGGGAACTACTTCACAGTGTAGATTATAACAAAAATAAATGTGACCTCATTTGTGCTTTGTTGGATATAGTACTGACCAATAATATTTTCTTATTTCAACAACAGAAATACTTACAGAAGGTTGGTGTGGCTATGGGCACAGCTTGTGCGAATAGCTGCACCAACCTTTCCTTGGTTCAATGGGAAAGCACACATGTGTTAACCAATAGTACATATGGCAGGTATATCGAGTGGTTTGTCAGGTTTGTGGATGATAATTTTTTGCTGTGGAATGATACAGAGGTAGAGCTAAATGCATTTTTCAGTTACCTCAATAATACCACTCAATTTCTTAGATTTACCTCTCAATATTTCATGACTGAAATTGACTTTCTTGACATCAAAGTAAGAAAAGATGAATTAAACCAGATTTGAACTGGTTTGTTTAGGAAACATGTTAGAAAAAACACGGTCCTACATAACACCAGTATGCACCCGAACCACACCAAGGTCAACACCATCAAAGGCCAAGTATACAGAATTATGAGACTGTTTAATGATGATGATGAACTACAAATAGCCCTGGACCAACTTAAATCTGAGTTTTTAAACAAGGGCTATAATGCTAGAACTATAGATAGGTGCATTCTAGATGGTTGGAGCAATAGGGCAGGTAGATGTAGACCCTGTTATGATACGCACACTACAACTTTAGACAGCGGGCAAGTCAATGATCGCAATGAGGTAAGGCACATACATACAGACACAGACAACACACTTAGAATGCCACTCACTTTTGCAAGCAACATAAGTGTAGTATGTGATGTAGTAACCAAAAATTGGGGTATTCTATCCACAACTGACAACCTACAGGGTATAATTGGTACTAAGCCAAGTTTCACTTTTAGGAGCAATAGAACATTGAGAAATGAACTATGTTATAGTAATGCCACAACCAATACTGTCAGTAGATCAGATAGATTGGGCACATACATGTGTAGAAATTGTGGAGCATGTAAACACATACACAATGGCAGGACTTTTACACATCCCTCAAAGAAATTCAGTCATAGCAGTAATCTCTACGCTGATTGTACCACATCAAACGTCTACTTCGCCTACTGCGTAGTATGCTGTATCTTCTACATAGGTAAGACCAATAGACGCCTGAAGGATAGGATCTTTGAACATTATAGGGATATTAGAAACTGCAAGGAGAATAGTGCGATTGCTATGCACAACATGAATACAGGACCTGAACATATTTTTAAATTTCTGGTTTTACAAATATTGTCTGAGAAATTAAGGTGGGGTAATTTATCTAATGACACAGGAGCTGCTGAGCAGAGATGGATTATTAGATTTAATGCAGACAAGCCCCCAGGGTTGAATCAAATGGTGTCACTTAAACCTTTTTTAAAAGCTCGACCTTTGAAACATTGATTCTCTTGAATTTTTAGATTTTTGATATGTTACAATACATTTTCTATATATTTTTTACATGGTATTTTAGATTGTCTGATTTTTTATTTCTGTATATATATATATATATATATATATATATATATATATATATATATATATATACATATATATATATATATATATATATATATATATATATATATATATATATTAGCATTTTATATTTCATATAAACATTTTTAATGTATGTATCTATATAAGCTGGATGCACTAGTATTGTGTATATATATATATATATATATATATATATATATATATATATATATATATATATATATATATATATATATATATATATATATATATATATATATATATATATATATATATATATATATATATATATATATATATATATATATATATATATATATATATATATATATATATATATATATATATATATATATATATATATATATATATATATATATATATATATATATATATATATATATATATGTATATATATGTATATATATATATATATATATATATATATATATATATATATATATATATATATATTTATAGTGTTGTCGCTAGGATTATCAGGTTTTTTTATATATAGTTATACACCATATAAGGTTATATACATTTCTTATTTATCTTAGCTATAATTCCTTTAGTGTATGGTCTTTTTATTTGCATAACTGTGCTAATATGTACTGATGCACTAATTGTTATGTCCTTATTGGGTACAACTGAAATTTTGAAACATCATGTGACTAACCTCCAGTATTTAATGAATTATGGGATTTTTAACTGTTGTCTGATAAAGGGGTAGATCCCTGAAAGCGCTCACTACTGTTTTGTAAGGATTTATTCTTTGTAACCTTGTTTTAACTTTTTCTTTTTTTTTTGTAATAAATTTCCCAGCTGTGGTACTTTCAGTGCTCTTACTTTTGTTGGATTTGTACACTGTCTGGATTTATCATTCATTACACATTATACCTTCAGTTTGTATCACTGATTCATGTGTACATATACTGTATGGGGCACTTGCGTTTATCTGTGGATTTTACATTATTACAATGACACCTCACATCTGCATTTAATGCAGTACTCCAGTTCACAAATATATGTTATTTAGTAGATTATACAACAAAAAATATTGTTCATAAAGTGATCTGACTTGGAAAATGGAATGTACTGGAGTGAGGCTAGAGCCGCGAATGACTGCTTATAAGGCGAATGCTTTGAACAATACACTATTGCAGTACTGCTTCATTCGCATGTATATTGATATTTATCTTATTGTGCCATTTAAGCTAAGTAAATGTAGCTAAGCAATGGGCAAACCCACGCACCTATGGTTAAGTTTAATTTGTTTGCTAAAGAAAATAAATTGTTTATATTATTATATTTTAAATATTGCTTTTATAAACTTGGGAGGGTGTTTCTGGGGGGTATGCAACCCCCTATGAGCGGTCTCACTCATTGTAATAGCTAAACTGCAGTTCTTGACTGTGGAGGTCATGTATATTGTGAGAGCTCTGCTCTGAGATACGCCCCCTGCACTCGTCCACGCTCCATGTCCGTTTAGGAGCTCAGGCAGTTTACCTTCATTACTATGCATGGCATGTTGCCGTGCTGCTTCTAAACTTTCGCTTCCATGTAGGTATAAGCTATTCCTGCACGGAAGTTTACTGATTCTGGGGGTTTGACTTTGTTTTTTGACTTTGACACATATCTAAACAGTGTATGACCACGCCTATATATGTATATATTGAGCATATTTATCCATAAGCAGTCATGTATGTTTTCTGGATTACAACAGAGACAGATGACATTATGGGTGACCAGAGCACTGAACCTTGTTGTCATGCCCTATGATCAGCAATAAAGGACCTTTTCCCAGTCATAAACAACTGTATCAACTACCAACACTCCAGATCATAGCATATTGTTCTCAAGAATGTGCATTTTTAGGATAGTGTTCTCAACTACTGATGTAAATTGCTGTTTTCTTCTGCTCAAAACCCATTGAGATTTTTACCATATTGCAATCATGAAACCAAGCATAAAACAAATTCTCTCTTTGTATGAATTTTACTTTCTCCAGAGTAACTCCTCTACTCATACACTCAATGACCACTGGCACATGAAAGTTGATAGAAGGTCATAGAAGGAAGCCTCGCTGTAACGCCTGACTGTATCAACCATAATAAGAATGCCCAAAATCAGTTTTCTGGTAACATCCATATTGATCTGCCCTAATGTGTCAAACTTTATGCTCTGGAACAAGTCTCATAAACATTTTTATTTTATTTATTTAAAATTTATCGGGAAAGTCTGACTGGGACAGAGCCCATTTTCAGCATAGGCCTGGGGAGAAACACACCAGAAGCATGTCTTTGGACTGGGGAGGAAACGAGAGCACCCAAAGAAAACCCACGCAAATGCAGGGACAACATGTAGACTCCACATAGAAGGCATCCTGGCATTGAATCAAACTGGAGAATATTGCATCGCTAATCACTGCACCACTGTACTTCCATTCACATTTCTTTATAGACACTGTCCATGTCTATGACACTTCAGATATATGGCTGCTGCTACTCATTACATTTATTTATGACAGATCTTATATAATCATTTATTAAAATCATGCAACTGAGCCCATTATTCAGGTAAACTTTTGCATTGGACTCTGTATTAACATTAGCCAAGAAATAGAATTTTCCTTAGTTCAACAAACAGCACTGATCACTTATAGGATCATAGGAGGTTACTAGGCTAAAGGACCTAGGGCCCTTACAAGCCTAGACAAGTTCAACCCATGTTCCGAAGGGTGGATGGTTCAAGCAGACACTAAAATCACCACATATTGTCCCTGTCTAAGAGGGACACAGGTGGAACCCTCAGGGTGAAGTTCCCATTACCCATCCATTCGTCTAAATTATGCTTAAATAGGGCCACTGAGGGGCTTTGTTTAATAAGAATAGCACACTTGTTCCAAAGGTGTGGCAACCTCTCTGAGAGAAATCTGTCTCTCCAGCAAGTTCTGTTGATGTCACTTACCAAGTTAAGGTCCTTTGAGCAAGTGACCCATGTGGCATTTGACTTGCGAATGTGCAGCATTTTTATTAATTCTGGGTCAGAGTTTGCTCTATATGCAAGGCACAGTTCACCTCTGAGCAGTCTGTACGACACAGAGTAAAGTGACAATGATTTCAGTCTGTCAGCATAAGACAGATCTTGAAGACTCTGATTTTTCTTTGTAAGAAATCTTTGTGGTCTCTCCAATTGCTGAAGGTATTCAGAAAGGAACATACCGAAGGGAGCATTGTACTCTATTAATGTAATGGCTTGATGAGGGAAGAGTACAGGGAGGTTATAACCTCTTTTTTACTGGAGGCAAAACCCTTACTTATGAGATGAGCAATATAAAATGCCATTCTTACCTGTGCGGGGACATGGTGATCAAAGTTAAGGGTGCTGTCAGCCTGTCTGCCCAGATCTCTCACCACTGACTTTTTCCTTAGGGCATTCCTATTGATGTAGTAGTTTGCAGTAACATCACCCTTGTGTAAGGGGATGATAACACATTTTTTGGCATTAAGTTTAAGACCATGACTTTAGCACCAGTCATTAATCTGCATAAGACCTTCTTGCAGGATGTTGACATTACTATGGTTTTTGATGATTTCTCCCAGTTTGCAGTCATCAGCAAACTTTGTCAGCCACAGTCCTTTAGTTTTAGCATGTACTTTGTAGAAGTAGATTCCAAACAGCAGGAGTCCCAGAACTGATCCCTGTGGAACACCACTGGTTATGGGTCTGCTGGGGGAGGTGGAGTAGCCTATTATGACTGTATGAGTTCTATCAGTGAGCCAGTTTGCAACCCACCTGACAATATATGGGCTAATACCCACCTGGGTGAGTTTATCAATGATGCCTGAGTGGGAGATTGTGCCAAAGGCCTTGGCTAAGTCTAGGTAGCCCACATGCACAGATGTTCCCTCTTCTACAGCTTTGGTGACTGTCTCGAAGAAGTCCACCAAATTTAACAATCATGATCTCCACTTGACAAAGCCAGACTGGGTGCTGTCAAGCATTTGGAGATTTCCTATATCTTTGTTAATAAGGTCTATGATGACTCATTCCATGGCCTTGCAGTTAAGGTTGGTCAGGCTAATAGATCCATAGTTCCTGGCACCCATGGATGCATCCCCTTTGTGCAAAGGGATGATGGTAGCTGTTTTCCATTCCGCTGGGATGAAGCCAGTGCTTAGGCTGTGATTGAAAAGCATGCCCAGTGGTGATGCTAATTCCTGTTTTAATCCATGTAGAACACAGCCTGGGATGTTGTTTAGTCCCACAGAGGCTGTGTTTTTGGCTTTGGAGAAGGCATTTAAGACCTGCTTCTCAAAGATACTAGGTGGAGGACAAGTGTTAGGGATGCTTTGGGGTATATGTGGTGGGGACAGGTGAGTGAAGTTTTCTCTGAACCTGTCAACCAACAAGTTTGCTATATCCACAGGTTCTGTATATGTACTACCATTAACTATGAGTTCAGTGCAAATCTGGGCTTTAACTTTGAGGTTACATATATAACTAAAGAATGCCTTGTGGTTTTCCTTAGTTAGGAGAATTAATCTGGATTCATAGTTAGCTTTGGAGAACTTCACAAGGAGTCTCATTTTCTTGTTTAAGTTGAAGAGAGAGTGTTTTCAGTTTGAAGACCGGTCTTTCTTACAGAAATGTTCTCCTATTGTATAGCCTATTAATGGCTGTTGTCCAGCAGGCAGGTTTGTTTTTCCTTGAAGATTTTGTTTTGGTTCTATCAGGTACGACGGAGTCAACACAATTGTACAGGTGCTCATATAAAGCATTGGTGTATAACTCAGCATAGATGTCTGTCCCATTAGTGGGAGGAGAGGCTATGAAGCTATTTATGCTGCACATAAGAGGTTGTAATTGGCCTTCAAGAAGCTTTTTAGTCTAATTGTTGCTAAGGAAGGGTCTTGTGTTATAGTTTCTTCTAGAGAGACTGATCTGTGGTCAGATCTCACCAGGGATAGCCATAGACTGGAGGTGGTGCAGTGGTCCCCAATGTTGGTGAGCACCAGATCCAGGATGTTTGAGCCACTTGTGGGTGTGTCAACCAGCTGGTCCAGGGCATTGCAGTTAATGAAATCCTGGAACCTTTCGGCAGGTGAATTTGAACATGTATAATTTACCCAGTCAATGGATGGGTAATTAAAGTCACCCAAAATCAGGGTATTTGGTTATATCTTGATTGACTCAAGTAAATCCAAGTAGGCTGAGTGGATGTCCTGATTCATGGAGGTGGTCCTATAGCTAGCAATGACCTTTAGAGGGGTCTTACTGACAGTCAATTGGACCTGAAGTAATTAAAATGAATCATGCCGTTTAACCAATCTAGAGCTGAATTTATCTTTAATGAATATTGATACACCACCTCTTTTAGTTCTCACACCTTCAGTTTTTGGTCTGAATTTGTGGAAAAAAATGTAACCTGGTATAGCCTGAATACTCTCTACAGCATTAAACCAGGTCTCAGTGACTGAACAAATATCAGCATCTTCCAAGGTGAGGCTGCTTCCAGTGAGTGCAGTTTCTGGTTTAGACTCCTGGTGATTAGCAGCATGACCTTCAGGCTGTTTTTGGAGGGTATTTTTATATCAGGAATTTTGTTCTTGTGACATTGTCTAAAAAAGGCACTATGGAGGTGGCAAGAGTCTTAGACAGTAGCCGAAATCCCAAGGGTGACAGATGAAGAATCGAGGTCTGTCAACCATGTCATCCCAGGCTGACAGATACTGGATCCTCTTTGAATGACACTAGAAACTAAGCCAATTGTTGAAGTCAATATTTTTTTTGTTTGTATTGAGGTATCATCCTAAGCGAAGGTAAAATCCTGCTTAAGGCTAGGGTCATACCTGCCTTAGACACATAATCAGACAGCTCAGTTCAGTGAGGTACTTCTCAAGTCATTCATAAACATGGACTATGACAGAGTCATAACAGAGCCTGTTGTTGAGAGACTTGAGTGCGTGTATGATGTGGTGGATCCTAGCCCCTGACAGACAGCTGACTGTGACTTCTTCCTTATCCAACACGGAGAGAGAGAGACGTCTGTGTGTCTTGCCTATAACTAAGATGTTTGTTTTTGTGCTATGCCTTATGGTCTTCACTGATGAGACACCGGTGTGTGATATATTATGTGTACTATGTTCTGCAGAGAATGTATTATGTGAATCATGCTTTTGTTTGTGTTTGGGAGGTCTCTGATATTTAGGTAAGCTTCTGGTAAGGGCTGCTGCATATGTAGTTTTATGTGTTGTTGGTTTAGTAGGTGCAGGAGGTGAGGTGTGCATTCCAACAACCTGCTTAGCATTAGAAAATTACTAGTGAGCGAGAGAAGCTGGATTCTAGGTTCTTGATATTGAGGCATCTCTCATATAATGAATTTGTGTGGACAAGGAGAAGTGGATTGTTAGTGTAGATATGGCAGTTGCTAAATTGCCTCGGGATGGCCATGTCAACCAGACTGGCTGGAGAAACTGTGGGAAATTGTCCATCCATAATGCTAAGTAAGTTGATGTGATCAGAAAACAAGGAAGTGACAGGAAGGACCACGTAAAGTAGAGGACAGGAGAAGTGGACAAAAAATACAAAGGGCTAGTTGGTAGGATCTTTGTTGGTTCATAGGTTCACAGGTGTTTACTAGGTTAACAACCACAAGTGCCTTTTTAAGCCTAGCCTTTCATCCCAAATCTCTGACAAATTATGATACACTTGTTAAATATGTAAGCAGGGACCTTAGAGATGAACCATTTACAGGTTGCCTGTGTCCATTAGAGACCAGGGATGAATTTCCAGTTCCCCATCAAATTGTCCAAGTTGCACTTGAGTTGGGTTAGGGAGGAACTTTTCTTCACATGGATGAGGAGCCTGTTCCATAGATGGGGTAGTCTCTGGGATACATACCTGTCTCTCCAGCAGGTCCAATTTATATCACAGGCAAGGTTTATGTCTTCAGAATGGGTAATTCTGGTGCTGTTTGTTTTGTGGATATGCAGGAGGTCCATCAGAGTGGAGTCTGACAATGCCTTGTATGCCAGGCATAGCTCTCCCCTCAAAAGCCTTTAGGAGACAGAATACAGGGATAGGGGCTTGAGGTGGTCTGCATAAGACATTTTACTTAAGCCCTGTATTCTTTGTTGAAAGTATCACCTGTCAGTGAGGGACAATCGTGAGAAATCATCAATGGCACACCGGCAGAGTACTAAGGGAATATTTACAGGCAGAAGTGTTTATGTCTATAACTGCCAATGGTGCCCACCGCTGCTCAGCAGGACACAATATGCAAACAAGTGCAAACCCATGCAAACATGTTGCTTATGTAGTAAACAAGAGCAAACTGATTTAAACAAATTAATCAACAAAAACTCAAAACTGATCCCTGTTCCAGCAACCTTCAACCAGATAAACTCTAACTGCAAAATCCTGCCACTAGGGTGCAGGGGAACCCTCTCTAAGAAAAGATGGCCTGGATTAGTGCTCACGTTATACAAACAGAACTAGATTCACTGAACATCAAAACAATATGATTCCAAACAATTGGATCAAGTATAATGTTTCACATCAGACTTTTTCATGTCAGATGTATGTTGCTTTGAGTTCATCTAGTTTTCTTCCTGTCCTATTGGCTTTAGTACTCACAGTACATGAGATCCCAATTGTAAATTTATTATATTCAAGCAAAGGCCTTCATCAAATTGCATATAAACAAGGTAAGGAGAAGTCAGGCTTTTTCCTTAAAAACTATTAAAGCAATTTCTGTTCATGCACAGTTGCTGTCTTCCATAGGAAATTTGCAGCTTCAATTATTGTGTAGATGTATTTTCCCTGCCATCCAGAGTCAAACTGTGTTTTTTCGCATTAGATAAATAGGATTTTTCTAAGTTCCAGAATAACATTTAGCAGCCAGTCAAACTGCAACACTATATTTCTAGCATTGATGTTTTATGTGTAAAGAATTTAGATCCAAGGCACAGTTTCACCATCATGGTAAGTGTCTAGCCATGCAAAGGCATTGTCACTTTCTTGCTGTACATTGGTTCATCCGATCTTTCGGACTTAAACAGGAATCTGATGTTATCACATTTAGGATATCAAGAGCTTCATATTTCTTTTATTGGTGTATTTTACTGTTGTGTAGGCAGAAAGAATGACCTTTCATCATCCACTGCCTATAAACACAAAACCTAAAAAAAAATATGTATAAATGGCAATAACATAGTCAAATTCAATGCAAAATGCTACTTCTCTCATTGATTGTCTAAGCTAACTGTACATCAGTCTAATATGCATAGATAAAGAGCGGTAGGCAACTAAACTGTCATTTTGTTTAATCTTTGAGATCAACTAAGGCATCAGATATCAAACTGTCTCTGAGATGGGTTTGCTGTGAGTGTTCTGGGTGCACTAATTTTATCCTGAAATAATAAACAGCCATTGTGGCCATTCTGCCCAGATGTACCCTTACATTGTAATGGATGATGCGGAGTATACCCTAAGTTTATAGCTGCTGTGCTAGAAGACAAGTTAGAAGGGGCTTCTGATGCTTATCCTGTTATGATATGGAAGCAGGCCTAATATTAACCCTAAAACACTATCATTAAAGGGATGATACATTTCAATACTTTTAGTTTTTTCAATGAAGCATTAATCAAATTCATGTGAGACTGTTCTGCTGATTACTCATGGGGGCATTAAGTATGTACCAAACTACCAAAGTGGTCTTAAACAGATATGTCTCATTCATAATGAAATATTGGCTATTTTTGGTTGAGTTTATGATAGCTTTACCTGTCTCTCCCTTCTGATATGCTAAGAATATGTGTAATTAAGTCCATCATCATTATGAAAATAGGATATTTTACTAAAATAGTAAATAATATCTTCACAAAACTGAGTACAGTAGTTCAGTGAGCATTTGAAATGTCAGGACCCAGTAGAGCGAATCCTGAAATACGGTGACAAAATGATCTAAAGACTGGACTTACATATAATGTCTGAGATATAAATTCTTGGAATATTCCCTTTTCTCTAATGTATGGCAATCTCAGATTTGGTAGATATAAGTTTGGGGGGTATGAGGGGCTTGCTCCCTGGCTAAAAGAAGCTTAAAGGAGGAGTAATTTTCAAGATTTACTTATCTCCATGTTTTTGGTCTATTTCAGTAGGGAGACAAATAGGTCTTTCTTTGAGAGATGTAAGGTGAATACTGTTTTGCCTGACCTTTCATTCCCTTTGCAGCATCGTCTGTGAGAATGTGCTGCAGCTTGCATGTCCCAAAGTGCTACTTGATAAATTTCTGCTTTACTTCCACTGTTAGGAAATACACTGATGTGAAATCTGCTGCAATGTCAGAAATCTGGTTTGCCTGCCTTTCTTACTGACTGAAATGCTGCACTTATAACACCATAAAGGAAGCAGCTTAGCTGTCTATCTGCCTCAAATAAGTATCATTTGTTGCTGGTATGTGTATCCTGCCAGGAGGAAGAGCATCAGAGGCTTACACTTTGAAAAGCAATATTGAATAAAAAGTTGCAAGTTCAAGGCTCCAGTTGTTGACAATGCCTCATAACTGTACTTCAGTACAAAGCTAAGCAGTTTATGTTCTTCTCTTTGTTTCTTTTGCATTATGAATGACATAATTCAGCTCGTTTTTCCTCAACATTCTTATATATTTTTTCCTAAAGTGGCAAAAATATAAGCCATTCTTTGAAGACATTTTTATAGTTTATCAGCAGACACTTTAATGAGTCTTCTTAAATCTTGATGTCATATATCTGGGAAGGTGAGAAATAAGATAAGACCACTGGCTGTAGACAGTACACACACACACACACACACACACACACACACACACACACACACACACACACACACACACACACACACACACACAAAATCCTCTTGCTAAACTAAGAGCAATATTCAAAAAGTTCAAATGCATTCCAAATCACAAGTATTGTGGATATTATATGGAATATAGACAGCATGGTTTGCAATTCATTTATGGATTTCATTGCTGTTTAGTGAGTCTATACCTATGTATCTGGTAAGGCAGTCTGCTAAAATTACCAAATGTGTTGTAAACTGCGCACATCTGCTGTGGGAGTGTGCCTGTATTCCCACTGGCGTAAAGGTCCTGAACTACTGCTGAGACTTGATGGTGAAAATATAAGGTATTATAAACATAACTGCATAATCCATTACAAGAGAATCTGAAAGTGGGGCTCATGACAACAATGACAGTTGCTCTTCAGATATTCCCTTGTCAATTGCTTTTAAATCAATTCCTACTCATCCTTTCAGACTATTGTTTTTGTTTTAGCGTCTATTTTAAATTTATACTCAGATTTGAGCTTCTAATGGTTCCCTTAAGCTCTTTACTAATTTGTTCATTCTGTACTTAAGGATAGTAGAATTAGACTTCTTGCAAGATTTAAGTAATTTCTTTCTTTTGTTATGTAATGTAGTTATAATGGGTATTCCACCATAGGAGTTTGTTTTGAAATTTCTCATTACATTTGGTGTGGGTAAGGACTGACAAGAGTAGAAGTCAGACAGATAGGCAGCACCTATAACAATGGTATTAACCAGAAGAGGAACACTATGGAATTTACTTAGGCCTTCAAGTAATGATGAAAGTTTGCTTCTGAGATGTCTCCAAACACAGAGGTGTTTGCATGTGAAGTGTTGCCAGTTTTAAATGAAAAGGTCAGTAATGTATGATGTGGTTTAACACAGGAAAAGGACACATATGGAGCTGTACAAGAACTGGACATATTTGTGAGCTGTGGCCCATAATAGGTTGACTAACTACTTTTACAAGGCAGTTAGCATTTATAATGCCAAGGAAAAGTTGGGTATGTTGATTACTGAGAGTGTAGGTCTGACAGTTTATTGATTGATAGTTGAATTTTCTCAGAAGAAATGTGTTGCGTTTAATGTAAATCTCAGCTACTGTTTTAAGACAGTTATAGTGCTGAGAAGGGGACATAGACATTATTATATAGTTTGAAATGTATGAAGAGGTAATTAATCATGTTAAAGGTGATGTGGACATCTAGAAGTTCGAATTTCATATCTCAAGGAATTTGTTATGAGATGAAGATATCCTTGACATATATATATAGATATATTTCTTTACAATTGAAAGCATGTCTGAAGACATAATAGGCATTAAACCAAAGAACAGAGGTGGAGTTCTTATATTGTTTTGAAACAATGTCTCTGTAACTATAGATATATGAATTTGTTCAGCCTACAGGAAAACTTCAAGTTCTTTTTTTTTTTTTTTTTTTGCTAAGATTTCTGACATTGATTAGAATTAGGTGAATGTGCTCCAGATTAGAATTTACTAGGTTATAATGTCCAACAGATGGCCAGTGCCTAAAAAAGTACTCTGGAGTTTAGCAAAGCCTTAAGCCAGAATGCATCAGTAAAAGAGATGCAAACCATCTCTGACAAAACAGGATTATTTGGAAGCCATCTGATCCTAAGCTTTATTAATATTCTTTACTTACCTTACACTGTAGTAAGGCAACTGATTGCATATTTGATTACATGTGTTTCAGTTATACATTACTTTCTGACTTTAAATTCCTCTGAAAATGGTGGAATGTCTACCACTGAATTATGACAGTAGTCTAAAGCATTTGATTACAATTGTTTTGAGTCACACTGCTCAGTTTACAGCTTACAGCCATGTTTAACACGTGGCCTTTCCTACCACTGTACTAAGGTAGCTGCATGTTTTTGTCTATTTTTCTTTTATGCCCTACTTAAACCTATGACAGTCAAAATACTGTCTCTTAGTTTTACAGATATTTTTTTAAAGTATGGTTTCACTGTCATAATATTAGGGTAGCTGCGTGCATTGTCTGTTTAATTTTCCCTGCTTAGAAAATTTTCAGTCATTGGTTAAAAGCATTTAATATTAAGGTAGCTTTCTGCATTGTCTGTTTAGGTTTCCCTGCTTAAAAACATTTCAGTCATTGGTGAAAAAACATTTAATACTAGAATAGATGTGTGCACTGACTGTTTAATCTTCCGTGCTTATAAACACTTCAGTCATTGGCTAAAAAGCATTTGAAGTATTTTAAAACTGTTGTAGCTTATGTCTGCTAAATCTACACTACTGCTCAATCTCTTCTCCTACATGCTTCCTTATCTCCCTACCCCACTGTAACTCTTAACTACTTTCCCCACCTTCCTCTAATTCCTTCCTTTCTCCTTTCTACAAAGCTACCTTACTGTTTGCTTGTCATACCACTATCTTATACAACTTCATCACTGTCCTCTTAACTGTCTGCCATTTTTTACGGCCTGCTAGCCATCTATAAGCCCTGGTTGTCCAGCTTTCCACAACATTTCAAACTTAATACCCATCCAGAACAACAGTGGACACTTACTAGAAGTGGCATGGCAAATATAATCTGGAAAATAGTCATGTTTAACCCTGCTCTTCTCTGAAACATGAACATGCTGCCAAATAACACAGTATGGCTTCCATTTTCTTCTACAAAGAGAATTATACTGCTGCTGAATAATTATTATTAGAGCTTAGCCAACATTGTTATAGTGTTTAGCTTGCTAGTGAGCATGCAACTAGAGGATCCCCCCACTCCTCCAGACAGCAGCAAGGCTTCTACTAAATCTTTCCCTAGCAAACCCATAGCATGTTTGGATAGACTCTTCTATTTTTACTTATTGTGGGCAATATCCCTTTTAACTGTGATGAAAGCATAGTGCTTCAGATCTGATTGGTAATCTCACAAACAATCACTTTGCCTTTTTCTAATTTCTCCAAATCTTTTGGATTTCTAATACCATGATGGGAATTAACCCCATTCCTAAGTCAAAGTATGATTAAAGTTCATGAACTTAGTGTTGTTTCAATCTTTGATGTCAGCCAAAAGTGCTCTTTGCAGCACCTGCAGTTTACCCAGTAACGACTCCTTCTGCAATTCGTATGGGGGTTACATGGATTGGTAACATATCTAAATATGATTGTAAATTCTTTTTAATAAGACCCGTTGCTCCTACTACAATTGGAACTGTCTGGGTATCTTTCTTCTACATTGGTCTCGTTTCTGCCTGCAGATCCTGGTAGTTTATGACTTTGTGTCTGTCTGTATGCAAGACATTATAGTCACTGGGTGTAGCGGTTTCAATGATCAATGCTACTTTTTTTTCTTTTCTTGGACCACTATATCTGGTTTTCTAGCATCTATCTTTTGAACTGTTGGTAATGAGTGATCCCATGTGATATAAACTTCATCATTTTCTGTGATGGTTCATCGGTCATGTTTCCAGTGTTTTTCAGCCACTTCGATACCATAATGTTTGCACAATCCCCAGTGCAACAGTCTCACCACATTATTATGCCTTTCAGTATACAGTCCTTCTGCCATTAGTGTGTCGCAACCAGCAATAAGATGTGTGACTGTTTCCAATTCGGTTTTACAAAACCTACATTTGTCTGTTTCTCCCACATGTTCAATGGATTTTGTAAACCAGGGTGTATGTAGCCCAATATCTTGGGATGCCAATATTAATCTTTCATTTCTTGGTTTGAATTCACCTCTTCTTAACCATTCCTGCATTCATTCTTGCTCAACATGAGTCTCTTCCAGAAGTTTTCTATGCTTGCAACTATATTTATTTTTTTCTACATATCTTGTCTTCTCATCTGGTCCTTCACCTTATATTCTTTCTTTTGTTTTTTGGCACATTCAGTTGCTGCATGGTTTTTATCTACTTCTGGTTTGACTTCCATTCCTGCTTGATGTCGATATGCATCTGCTAAATTAAGCAGAGAAGTCATCTTAGACTTATTCTCCTCATGTTTCAAAACTTTCACTACATTTGGATCTTGTGAGGTCAGTAGATATGTGTGAAGTTCCACAATTGCAGATCTATACATGTAATCAATTTCAAGGAGGCCCATCCCTCCTTCGGAAAGGGGAATATATAATCTTGGTATACACTGATTTGTATAAATCATTTGGTGAGTATGAAGCATCCATCTTGTTTTTATATCTAATCTATCCAACACTTTTTGGGGCCAGTCAATCACTACAAAACTGTACATTAGGACAGGAAGAGCAAATTGATTTATAGCTTGGATCTTGTTCCTAGATGTTAATGCTGTTCTCAGGATTAATTTAAGTCTTCTAAAGTATTCTTTACTGAGTTTTATTCACATTTGTTCATGTTTTATTGCTGATACTTCATTAATTCCTAAGTATATATACACTCTCTCTTGCTCAAGTTCTTTTATATCACATTCTTGTCCCAAACTGATGTTTTCCTGCTTTAAAGGTTGAATCTGCACATTTATCAAGACCAAATGACATTCTAATACCATCTGAAAAAGTTGTGACACCCTGCAGCTGTGCTTTCAGTTCCTCATCTGATGAGCTATGCAGGTTTAAATCATCGACAAAGAGAAGATGAAAAGTCATTAGACATTGCTGTTTTCTAGGAACTAAATTGTAGCCATGGCCTAAGCTGTTAAGTAAACAGCTTAATGGATTAATGGCAAGGCAGAATAGCAACAGTGACAGAGAGTCACCCTGGAATATCCCCTTTTGAATTTTTATCCCTGGGATAATAATCTGTCCTTTATCATGGCTTAAATGCAATGTGGTCTGCCATTGTTTCATGGTTACTGTAATGTAGTCAATCAGTGCAGTGTGTAGCTTATACATTTTTAAACACTCTTTTATCCATGAATGTGAGATACTACCAAATGCTTTTTTGTAGTCAATCCATGCCATACTTAAATGCTTCCCCTTTTTACAGTTCTCCAGTATGACTGTATTTAACAACAAGTGATCCTTTGTTCCATATGACTTTCTTTTACTGCCCTTTTGTTCTACTGCCGTAATTGAGTTTTCCTCTAAATTACTATAAACGTTGTCGGCGTTAATTCCCATGTATAGTTTATATGTCATCAGAAGGCAAGTTATTGATGTATAATTTTTAGGGTAGCTTGCAGGTTCACTCTTAAGTAAGAGCATTGTTTTGCTTGTGGGCCTGGGATTTTCCAGTTAGAGGCTTTTCTTAACTTTGTTTCAATCTCTCTGTCTGTTATTTCATCCCATTTTATATCCTATACCTTTAAACTTCTTATTCTTTATCTTACTTCTTCTATCCATTTAGCATCTTTGTTATGCTCTACAGGATCTTCATAGATACTTCTCCAAAATGTATCTACTTCCTCTTTTTTTGGAAGTCTTTCAATTCCTTTTACATTATTTCCCAATTCTCTATAAAACGTTTTTGGGTCTTCAATAAATTGCTTATTTTGTACTTTTCCCTTATATTTATCTGTGCATCTTCTAAGTTATTCTGCCTGTGGTGAAATTTTTAGTTTATTTGCAATAGTGCATGATAGAGTCTTGTCTGTTCTAATACTGTGCATTGCTTTAATCACATCTTTCTTAGTGTTTTTGTTGATCTATTCCCTCTTCTATAATCTTCTAACAGTGACACTTCTTGTCTTAATATCTTTATAGTTCTCTCTATTCAATACTTCCATGATGTTATTCGATTTCTTCCCTTCCTTTCCCTCACTACCCTGTGATCTTGTGGTAGAACTTTATTAGTTATTAATTTAGCTGCACAGTAATATATTCTGTTTACTTTTGCTATATCACATGGATGTCTATGGACAGTTTACTGACTTCATTTGTTTTATCAGACTTCTTACTTTTTGAGTTTATTGACTGTCTGCAATCTATTTCTCTCATTGATCGTAACATATCTATCCATGTACATTAAATCAAGCAACTCTTCTCTTAGCTTATTTTCTTCCAGACTGAGAGCACATCCCTTGTTTTCTGTTTCCTTTGTTCTATAGAAAGTTCTATAGCATCTTCCTGTGGCACATTCTCTTCAGTTTCATCCTGTGCCATCCGTTGCTCTGTCACATGGGAACTCAATGGCCTATCACTCCTCAACATTGACTGCATCAGTGTTTCCAAAGTTTCCTGTTCCTTTCCTTGCAGTCTACCTTCAAGTGAACATTTATACTGATTTCCTGTGGAAGGCTCCAAAGTATCTTGATATGGCACCTGACCAATTGTTTCCTGTTCCACTGGTTTCCCCTTAAGTTGGATATCCATTGCTCTATCCTATTGTGGTGCTTTCTGCATTCAATTTTCTACACTGAATCCTTCTCTTTGCAGCTGCTTCAAAACATCATATTTCTATTTCTTTGACTTCTCTACTGCTAATCCCTTTTTCTACTTTTCCTCTTAGTCTTCTTAGTTTTTGTATTGTAAAGTATTCCACATCTGGATTAATTTGTCTATATTTCTCTTTAAATATCTTTGGTGCTGCTCTTTTTGTATTGATTCGTTTTTCTTTTTCCTTTGCATAAATATTACACCATATTAAATCTCTTTTCCTTTCCCATGTCCATATTTCTTCTTCACATGTCTCCTGATCTTCTTGCTTTTCCTTATTCTGGGGACTCACTCCATCATGCTGTGATGTAGTCTATGTTAGACCTTCTACATTAAATCCTTCACTTCGCAGGCACTCCATAACTTCAACTTCTATTTCTTTAACCTCTGATTTACTAATCTTCTTTTGACATTACATCTTTGCGATATTAATTTTTTATTGTAAAATTTTCCATATCTGGATGTCTTTGCCTGTGTTTCTCTTTGAATATCTTTGAGATTGCCTTCTCTATATTAGTTAACTTGCCTTTTTCCTTTGCATAAATATTGCACCATATCAAATCACTCTTTCTTTCCTATGTCCATATTTCATTTTATATTTTTCAAATATCTCTAGGTTTTGTTGTTTATATTTTTGCACTTCCTCAGATGCTTCTTTTTCCAAACAGATCAAAGTTGCCTGATCTATATACTGTTTTTCAAAAATCTCTTGTATTAATGAACACACATTTTTATTGGAAGCCTCTGACAGTTTTTCCTGTGGAAGCATTTTTCTTTCCTCTAATTTCTTTCTTAATCATTTTGTATATCTCGTGTTTGGAAATTCTGGGTTTTTTTACATAATAGTAAGAATACATAATGTATTTCTTATCCTCAATAGTCAACTCTATCGTCTTTATGGCTCTTCTTTGGCCTATCGATTTTTGTGGACTGCTACTTCCTTCTATAACAGGTAGGCCATCCTCCCCCTGGGCCTGGCCTGGCCCCATTGTAGGAATGTTTTCATATTTTGAGGATTCTACACTGTCATTTTTTCCAGTCCTGGCACCAGTGCACCTACCAGGATTGGGCACTTTTTTATCCTGGGTCTTGTGCACCCAGCTATCTTTTTTTTGTTTTTGACTTACTTCTGTCCATGATATATGCTATATAAATACAGTCTATATACCAGTGTTGCCTTGGCGAGAATGTGTAAATAACAGTCCACTTCACGAAGGTACTCACCAAGACTTGAGGATGAATTCAATTTCAGCACTACTACTCTCCTTTGCTTGCTGACTTTTCATCTCTCCATTAGGACGCCCTCTCCATTAGAACTTTGCCCAGTGTAACATCCATGATGTCCAGCAAAAAATAGTAGTTACCTGCCTTCCATACTGTTTTACTGATTGTTTTCTTGGGCATTCTGACAGCTAATTTCTAGCCTGCTCCATTTCACTATCCTCACTCTGCTCCCCTTCCCTACCCCAATTCCAACCCATGACTATATCATTTAATTTATACCTAATCTCTCCTTTTCCTCTGCCCTCTAACCCCTCCCCTTCCTGTCCTCCAGTCCAGCCCAACTAGTTGCATCTCACATCTAGATAATCACCAGGTCTGCAATGACTAACTAATTCGCCTATTTCCATCTCCTTTCTACTTAAGTCATATCCTTCTCCCTATTTACTCTGAAACTATTAATAATATCTTAATAACAATTTACTTCCTCTTGCTTACTACTACTGACCTACCTCATTAACCCAACCAACATGATTCTAAGTTTACTCTATATGCCTCCTTTACTTCTACTTTACTTTCTCACCTCCTATAATATTGAACTAACAACTGAAAGTCCATCTGCAAAATCCACTCACCCAAATGTCTTTACACAACTTCTTCACTGATTTGAAATCTCCCCTTCCATTTTTACTGCAAATACTGTCCTTCCCAAAATTAAATGCTTCTTTCCCTGCACAAATTCTCCAAAAAGTAATATAAAGTACTTCATTTACTACCCTTCTCTCTATAATGTAAACATTCTCCCTAAAACTCTACTACTTTCAGGTGATAGTTATCCAAATCTAGGCTCAAACTTTCTCTCTCCCCTGTCAACAACTTAACTGACCCTGTCACTGAGCACTTTACTCTCCAAAAAAAAAAAAAAAAAACATATATCATTTTATTCAATCAAAGTGTGCTAAATAAAGTTAGTGAATTCCATGCCTGGATGTCAACTCACTCCCCAGATATTATTAACCTCACTGAAACATGGCTAAAACCTCTTAACTCTGAAAGACTTTCTCCTTCCAGGGTATAATATATTTTGACTAGACTGTCAAAATAAAAAAGATGGAGGAGTAGCCATTGCCTGCTTAAACCATCTTACACTCATATCTCTAGATAAACCTAACTCCACCTCATGTATCAACTTGCATGATTTTACTCAACTTATGTCTACACCCACCCATGCTAATAAATCTTACAACTCTGGCTCACTTATCAACTGGATATTACTCTCAGACCCTGAAAAATAGCACAACCCTGAAACTTTGCCTGACTCCCTAAGTGATCACTCCCCAGTAAAAGTTATAAGATTCTCTCCACATTTCTTCAAACCACATAGATACATTGAATGTCACAAGCTATCAGACATCTACCTACAAACATTTAATACCCACCTCTCCAAAATAAACTAGTCTTTTCTGACCCATCTCCCTCTAGACAAAGCAGTAATCTCATTCAACTCAATGTTCCTAAATATTCTTAACTCATCGCCACCCTTGTGCACAGTATGTGTCAAATCTAACATATCTCACTGGTTAACTAATGCTACCTGCACCTTGATGAAAACAAGAGATAGAATGTGGAAAGCTTAGGTAAAAACTAAGCTCCCATCCACTTACAAAAATAGAAAGAACTCAGAAACCTTTTTAAAAACATATCAACAAAGACAAAAAGGATTTCTATAATAACCCACCTACTTCAAAAAGATCACATCCTAAGAAATTCTGGCACTCAATAAATCAAATATTACATCGTGGTAACCCCTCATCTCCTAATCACTGCCCAGAAAATACACTCCAAGAAGCAGCTTCTATCTTCAGTTCCTAATTCATTGAATCCATTAGTAAGATGATAAGTCCTGTCCCCTCTAATTCTAACACTACAAATTTACTTAACCCCTCCTCTAGTCAGAATTCTACTATTTTCCCTTAAACCAGTACCTACCAGCATTAAATCTCTACTTTACAAACTAAAACCCTGTTCTACATCTGCTGATAATTTACCTCTGTATTTCCTTCAGATTGCAGCAGACTGTCTAGATCCCCCCAGTCTCTGCACTGATAAACTGTTCTATGTATCTCTGAATCAAAAGTTCCCTCTATCTGGAAAGAATTCTATACTCTACCTATATACAAAGGAGGTAATTCCGTACAAATCTCCAATTTCTGACCCATAGCCAACCTGTCACCTCTCTCAAAAATACTACAAAAATGTGTGCAGAAGCAAGTCATGGAACACTTACTTCAAGTAAATTTGGTCACCCCCACACAGCATAGCTTTCCTCCAAAACATAGCACTACTACTGCCCTCCTATCCTTTATCAACATTATTTCCCTGGCAAGATATAACAATAAACTAGTGTCATGCTTATTCCTAGATCTGTCTAAAGCATTTGATACAATCTCTCACTCCTTTCTTCTGAACAACTCACTAACCTTAGCTTCTTCACCTTTACCATTGCTGGTTAACTAGTTACCTGATTGACTACAATCAGAAAAATGTCTCTCTGCTCTCTCCCCTCCTCTTCATATCAAAGTGGGTTTTCCCCAAGGATCTATTCTTGGTTTGCTACTCTTCAATATCTTTACTAATCTAGTCTATATCTCTTGCCCTCAGTCATCCCTTGGCCAATATGCTGATGACTCTACAGTCATTATCATTGCAGACACCCTCTCTGACTTAAATTCTATTATTCAGAAATCCTTCAACTCTGTTGAAACCTGGCTATCTAACAAACAGCTAATTCTTAATCCTAAAAAAAAAAAACTTACTTTTTCTTCCCAAAATCCTAAGCCACCTTAAATCCACTTTTGCTATCCAGTCTCTAAATAAAACACCTGTCATAGTTGAACACATTACAAAACGTCTAGGAGTCATGATAGATGACCAACTGAAATTTGCTTTGTGTGTTAATAATTGTATCAAGAAAATCAATCAAAAACGTGGCCTCTTATACAGATTTAAAAAGTTCCTATCAAACAAAAGGTAAAGTCTCCATTAATCATATCATACCTATCTCCCACCACACTAATTGTACAGCTCTCAGATCCTCACCAACCTACAAACCTCTCTCCTAACTAAGTTAGAAAATACCTATAACAAAGTGGCTAGAATTGCTGTGAATGAAAGCTATAGATCTCATCACTGTCTCTCTCTAAAACACTTAGACTGGCTAGAATTACCCCACCAGCTTCTCTCTCAACTTCAGATTATCCACTCTGTCTTGTTACCAACCATCTTCAGTCCCAACTTGTCTCTTCTAATCTCCTTCCACACTCCTTCTGGGACTCTCCATACTTCAGACCAAGACTTACTATAAATCTATAAACTCAAGAGAACAATTGGTCAAAACCTCTACAGCTACTACTCTACCATTTTTTGCAACAAACTCCCATTGGAAATGAGATCACTTAACTCAAAGAATTTAAATCAGCCACCAAAGACTACTTAAAAAGTTGCTGGCAATGCCACTATACACACATTTCACAAACTGTCTTCCTCTCCTATGTAGCTTACTGTCTGCCCTCATTGGTTTTATTTCTGTTATGTGTTAGCTCTCTTAGTCATTTTATCTAGGAAATTACCTGTCACTCAATCTTAAAAATCTTAAAAATATTTCTACTTATATGCTACCTGCATGATCTTCACTAACTGTAACTACTGTGGCTGTACATACAAACTTTGCTTACTTTTTCTGCACATATCTTAAGTTAAATGTCAGCTTAAATTCTGCAAATAATTTTTATCCTGTTACTGTTCCAACTTGAAAATGTTAAGGTTTTTGTTTATAATACTATTTTTATTTACAATTTTATTGTAAATTTGTGGAGCTTTTCTCACCGGGCCACCACTGAAAAAGGACTATCATCTCAGCCGGACAAACCCGGTCAACAAATGTAACATAAATAAATAAATAAATAAAGAGATGATTTTATTTTGCTTTGCTTAGCTTGTAGGATAGATAACTCAGCTCGCCAGGTATGTCATTTACTACTGGCCTATGAAGGAAGGCAGGCAGGCATCATTGAAAGATTTATATGTATCCCAAAGGGTGGTCAGTGCACAAGATGCGTTTTTCTGAAATTGCTGCATTTCTTGTGTGATTGAATCAGTCTGGCAATCTTTTATAAAATAAAGGCAACTGCCAGTAATTTAGTGAGAAGGAAATGTAGGGAAGGTAAATTAAGTGTGAGTTAGTGAAGCAAGGTAATGCAGTGGTTTCTAGTGTTAAGTGTGCGCAGCTCAAACCACTTTTTGTCTAGCAGTTGGAACTGAGGTTTAAGGCTGTGAGTTGCAGTTGCTGTGACACAGGGTTTGATCCCCCAGTCCTGATTTGCCTGCTGTACAGCCATGAGTCACTTAGACAGTGGTAGGGGGGCAACTGAAAATTTTGTCTAGGCTTCTCAATAGTCGATTAAACTGCAAGCCCAGTAAATAGTTTTGGATCTGTGCCTTGTGATCGGATTAAGGACATAGTAGCAACAAAAATTACTAGATTATTAAAAAAATGACTTTATGCCAGTATTCTGTTTGTAGAACTTAATTTACCATCTCTAGTTGAAATATAGGTAAGCTGTTTATAATCTAGGTTACTGATATACATCAGACATACTAATATCATATCCTTTGTCCAGTTGGACAAAATCATGATAATGATGATAATCTAGGTGGAGATAAATACTAGAATCTAGATAAGAATCCAAAAGGCTATTGTCACTAAATGTGTCTCGACAACCCTTGGCCTTTTCACAAATGACACTAGGAATGGGTCTAGATCATTAACAAAGTGAGCCAAATGTTATCACATGTCTCAGTTTTAAACCCTTCATGAGTATCAGTCACTCCCTGTAATTCAAATAATCCAAGAATGAAACTGTGAGGAGCATTCCTAATTAGAAGAACAACATTTCTTTTCCCTCCAGAATTATATGCTGAAAAGCCTGAAGACTATAACCGTCTTTGTAACTTCAAATATTCAGTGCAGAAAGATGTGATTTCTGAATCACAATAATAAACAACAACAAAGGCAGTGGTAATCTCTAAAATAATTTATGTGTTAGCTCTTTCTGTGAACAAAATTATCCAACTTCTTCAGACACAAAATACAAACAATCCATTCCTTTTAAAGTGTTTCGACAGGAAATGACATCAACAGTAAATGATATCACAAATAATCTAATTACACATAAAAGTACTTATAAAGTGCAATACTTATATAAAATGTGAAAAATTAGTATAAATGTTTTCATATAAAATCATTATAAGCATAAAAATCTTTATATGTACAAAAATGACCTCCCAAACAAAAAAGTAAAATCAACTTTTTACCTTTCAAGTGCTTTCAACTTTAAAATACATTTCAAAGAGCAGTGCTCATTGAGGCCCGGAAAAACAGAAGCATTTAGTTTAAGGTTGCCAATATAATTCTCTTCTTTCTAAAAATAATTGCCATGGACCATCCCTTTTATTTTTTGTCACTTGCTCAACAACCATAAATTTAAAGGAATGACCCTCATGTTCCATGACATGTCTAGCCAAGGCATTATTAGCATTACGCCTGCCTATGCTTTACTGGTGCTCATCAATTCTCTCTTTAAGGTGCCTCTCAGTCTTTCTAATATAAAAAATGGTACAGCACTGGCATAAAGCAATGTAAACAACGCCAACACTCTCACAGTTAAATCTGCCTTTCAAATGATAAATGGTGTCAGCAATACAAAACCTGTTTGACACCTTTATAAGATGGCAAATTCTACAGCACCCACATTTAAACATACCAAATCTAGCACTATGATAAACATTCACATTTTCTAATAAATTCTTAAGGTTGGGGCCACGTCTGAAAATCATACCAGGAACGTTTGCTAACTTCTTTCTAACTGAAGCATCTTCTGTCAATAGAACCCAATTTTTAGCAAGTATATTCCGCAAACGTCTAGCATCTAAAGAATAAGGGGTGCTGAATTTCAATGTATAATCAATGTTGGTATCAACAGTACTCATAACCACCTCATCAAGAATACCTACATGGCTGGTGTCAGTAGTCGTTGGTTCTCCATTCAAGAGAGGTTTAAACCAACCTGACAATCTCTTAGAAACCACCTCATCAATAATAGTGGTTAAAAATTCAGTGGGATAGGACCTAGCTGAAAACATCCTTCTCAAATGTTTACACTCAAGTAAAAAAATCATCATTGAGGGTGACCATTCTGGCCGCCTTCACTAACTGGCCCTTATTCACCACCTTCTTTTGATATAAGGGGTGGTTGCTTTCATAGTGTAAGAAGCTATGTGAATGCGTAGCTTTCCTGAAGATTATGTATCTCGAATTCAGAAAGTCTTTGGAGAGGGAAATGTCCAAATAAGAAATAAATTCAGTACCAAATTCAAAGGTGAAATTTAAAAAATCAGTTAATTCTGAAATTTCATCCACAAACATCTCGGCTTGACTGCTATCACCCTTGAAAATAATAAAAATGTCGTCTCCTAGTTTTGTCTTTTGGTTTTCTGAATCACAATAATATCAGGAACCAACTGTTTAAACAAGGTAAATAACCTAGAATTCGTAATGGAGGGCTTATGTATTATAGGTTCATAGGTTCATAGGTAGGTACCAGGCTATTGGCCCTAGGGCCTATATAAGCCTAGCCAAAAATGTACCCTGGCTTTCGCCACCTAAGAAAATTATTTTCCTGTGATCCTGTTAAGCAGAGCCACAGAAGTGGCCCCCGGGGTGAATTTTCTATCTCCCATCCAATCATCAAGATTTTTCTTGAAGAGTGCTAAAGAGGAGCTTTGTTTGACATAGCTAGGTAGTCTGTTCCAGAGTATGGGACGTCTCTGGAACAGGAATCTATCCCTCCAGCATGTTCTGTTTATTGTGGTGACAAGGTTTAGGTCTCTAGAGCATGTAGCTTGGAGAGATTGGGATTCTTTAAGTGGAGCATGTCCAACAGCTCTGGGTTTGACATACTTTGTATGTTAGGCAGAGACTACCTCTGAGTAGGCGATATGCGACGGAGTAAAGCTGGAGTTTTTTGAGACAGTCTGCGTAGGGCATCTGTTTGAGGCCAGTAATCCTCTTTGTGAGGTATTTCTGTGGCCTTTCCAGTTGTTGTAGATATCTTGTGAGGTACATACCAAAAGGGGCGTTGTACTCTATAATGGATCTAATGAGTGATGAGTAGAGGGCAACAATGACCTCTTTTTTTCTGGATGAGAAACCTTTTGTGATGAGGTGAGCAATGTAGAAGGATTTCCTGACCATTGTGGCGATGTGATTATCAAAGGAGAGACTACTGTCCACCTGTGTCCCAAGGTCTGTTATCACATTTTCGGCGTTAAGTAGACTACCAACTATGGTAGTTCATGGGTACAGAGTTTTTACTAAAGGGGATGACAATACACTTTTTGGCATTGAGCTTTAGGCCATGACTTTGACACCAGGCATCTGTCTCAGTGAGACCCTTTTGTAGTATGTCCACATTGTTAGGAATTTTGATTATGGCTCCTAGTTTGCAGTCATCTGCAAACTTTGTTAGCCAAAGACCTTCTGTGTTAGCCTGTACTTCAGAGACGTAGATACCAAACAGGAGAGGACCCAGGACTGAACCCTGTGGTACTCCACTTGTCACTGGTCAGAAGTCGGATTTGGAGACTGCTACTTTCACAGTGTAGGATCTGTCAGTGAGCCAGTTGGCAACCCATCTTGTGACATAGGGATTTACACCTAGTTTAGTGAGCTTATCTATAATTCCAGAGTGGGGGGGGGGTGGTGTCGAAAGCCTTGGTGAGATCTAGATAAGCTGTGTCAACCACCTTACCCTCATCTATGGCTTTGGTGACTGCTTCAAAGAAGTCAATCAGGTTTAGGAGACATGATCTGCCTTTTACAAATCCAAACTGGGTAGGGTCCAGAGTTTGGAGATTACTAATGTCTTTGTTTATGAATTCTATGATGATACATTCCATGGTCTTGCAGACCAGGCTTGTCACACTAATGGGGCAGTAGTTCCCGGGGTCCATCGTGGCTACCCCTTTGTGGAGTGGGATAACTGTTGTGGTATGCCATTCAGTGGCACAAAGCCTGAGGTGAGGCTATGACTGAACATGGTACTTATGTAGGGTGCCAGTTCATTCTGTAGTTCATGTAGAATGCAGCCTGGGATATTGTCAGGGGCCCATGAATGCTGTGTTTTTGGCTTTGGAGACTGTGTTTTTACCTATGCAGCCGTGATTACAGGAACTTTGCATTCTTCCGGTATAGAGATGGGCCATCTAGGGGGTGAGAGGGGGTTAAAGTTAGCACTGAACCTATCTGCCAGGATGTTGGCAATATCAGTTGGTTTTGTATATTTAGTGCCATTGTGCTGTAACTCAGAGCAGATCTGAGTGTTGCCATTGAGATTCTTGACATAGCTATAGAATGCTTTGTGGTTGTCTTTAGAGTCAGTGGCAATTTTGTTTTCGTAACGAGCTTTAGAGGATTTTATGAGGGATCTCAGCTTCTTACTGAGGTTAACCAAGGAGTTCCTCTAGTCGTGGAATTTTGCTCTTTTTTGCAACAGTTTCTTTCTTCTGTTGTAGGGTTTGTTTATGGCAGAGGACCACCAGATTGGCTTCCTTTTTTTGGAGGATACCATATTGGTTCTATTAGGGATAGCATGATCCATGCACTCGTGTAAGTGCTTATAAAGTGCATTTGTGTAGGATTCAGCAGTTGTACCTCTATTGTCTGTCTACATGGGTGTCATGAAGTTTGCCACTTCTGTCTTAAGAAGTTTGAAGTTGGCTTTGGAGATGTTTTTTACTGTGGTTTCCCTAATTGGGGGTGGGGGGTGGGATGTGGATGTCTAGAGTGATTAGTTTGTGATCGGATCTGACCAATGAGGAATTGACCTCTGATGTGGAACACCGGTTGCCCATGTTGATAATGACCGGGTCTAGGATATTGCTGCCCCTGGTGGGGGTGTGAATAAGTTGATCCAAGGCATTGGAATTTATGAATTCAAGAAAACGTTGAGCAAAAGAGTTGGTACATGAGTAGTTTTCCCAGTTAATGGTGGGGTAGTTGAAATTGCCCATTATTAGGGCAATAGGTTGTACCCTAATACTTTCCAGTGTATCAAGAAATGAGGAGTGGGAATCCTGGGGCATGGTGGGAGGGTCTGTAGCAAACTACAATTGAGTTAGTTGCACTGGATAATTTTGAATGCATTATGCTCTGCAACTAGCCTGGAGGTGTGGATATCCTTAATGAATATGGACACGCCTCCACCTTTAGTGCTTCATTCGGGGTTAGGTGGCCGAAAGGTGTGGTATGAATTATAGCCTGGTAATACAGGGGTGCTCTCTGGAGCTTTGATCCAGGTCTCTGTCACTGCACAGATGTCGATGTTCTCCATTTTAAGGAGTGCCTCGAGTGAGTGCATTTTGAGGTTTAGACTTCTAGCATTGAGTAGCATTACCCTCGGATTTTGCTTGCTTGTACCTGTTATGGTGGTGAATTTGTCATTTTAACCTTGCCTAAAAAAGGCACTATAAGGGTGGCAAGAGCCTTAGCCAGTATGCAGAATCCCAAGGGCGACAGGTGCAAGCCAACTCTGGCAAAGCATTATCGTCTGTCGATCATGTCGTCCCAGGCAGACAAATACTGGATCTCCTTAAAATGACACCAGAAGCTTAGCCAATTGTTGAAGCCAATCATTTTGTCCTTGTACTGTGGCATCATTCTGGGTGATGGCAGGATGCTACTCATGGCCAGGGTCATACCTGCCTGTGCTACAAGATTGAAGAGCTCCTCCATGTCTCTTTTCATTTAGTCCAGGGAGGTATGTCTCAGATCATTTACACCATCATGGACAATGACAGTGTCATATTTGTACTTGCTGTGGAGTGACTTGAGTGCTTGCATTATGTGGTGGATCCTGGCACCTGACAGGCAGCTGACAGTAACTTTCTCATTGTTTAGCCTGGTGAGTGGAACATCAGTGTGCCTGACTATAGAGTCACCTATGTATTACAGTGAAACTAAGTATGTCCATATATTAAAACTCTATAAAATGTTTTTGTGTCCTTACATTTTGGAGTGGTGATGGTTTTAACTTCAATACCCAGCAGTATGATAATGCTCTTTTCTGTTTCTTTCCAGATACTGTCCGCTTTGTTTATGCACCATATATAGAATTATCAAGTATGCTTCGCTTCCTTTTGAAAGATGTGTCCCCAAATATTCTTTCCCATCGAGACTTATTGTGCCAACCCACAGTGCCAGAACCTACACATCATTCATGCCTCTTCATCCTGATACCTCCAGCATGTATGGTACTGCTTTCTTCCTTCCTTTACCAATCTCATGTGTGTAAGATATCATCTATGCTTTATTCTCAAGTTTTGATATTCCATACTGTGTAACTTCTACATATACTTCTGCCTGCATTATCTTCTGCCAGTGCCTTGTAACTCCCTCCCACCCTTTTTCACTTTCCCAGATCATTCTCATTCACTCTTCTTTACCCTTGACCATACTTTGGTTAATGCATCACTGATCACTTTGATCCTTTGCCTCCTTAAACTCTTCATTTTCCACTAGGATGTCATCCTCTCTCCTTTTGCCCTCCATTTCTGCCTGTACATTTATCCTGTTGCCTTTATATATTATTTATTGAGGTCATACTCAGTACAAATCAGTTCCATCTCAGATGCATCTGAGGTTTATTGGTAGCATCGTCATGCTTGTTGCATTAATTCTCACAATCAATATACAAGTCCCCCCACCACCCCCCAATTGGGTATCCCTTACCTTTTCTTCAACTTCCTCTAGGTTTTTCCTATTGTTTCTCTCAATATGTTGCCAACAGAGGGCCCTAGGCACTTTGAGAACTCTGCCTCTTTTATTTCTCATATTCTTCCTTTCTTCTTCTCTTTTCCTAATCTCACCATGAAGGTCTTTATGATGTTGTACCTGAATCTTCCCACTTCCTTAAAATTCTGACATATACCTGTTACAGTTCCCATTGCTGCAGCCACATCACCTTACATTAGCATATAGTTACCTATATATAACACAGACTGAGGTATTATTCTCTCCATTTCTTAAGCATTGCTAAGTAATCTCTGAAGACAACTACCAGCTCCTCGATCACAAGCATGAACAAGCCAGAGGATAGTGGGCAGCCTCCTCTGGTCCCTCACCTTATCCTTCTCTTCTTAGATGCTTAACGATTTATGAGTATTTCAGTTTCTGGGTCTTGATATTTGCCCTATATCCAATGTATATGCACTTTTCCAGTTTGTCCCAATCTTTCACATTGTCCTCTGTTAGCACCATCATTAATTGTTGCAGTGTTTACTTGTTGTCTGTCCCCTACTATATCCTGGTACCCCACCTACCCATTTTCTCATTGTTTTCTTTCTTGCACACTTACCATAAGTCTCACTGCTGCATTATCTGATATGTGTCTTTCCTGTATTTGGATCTCTTCTATTATATCCATTAGGGTTTTCTTCCTTAACAACAATTCTACCCTACTTGTCTGTACCAAAATGTTTCTTGTGAAGGTGTATGCCCTCACAGTTCTATACCTTTCCCTCCATATGTCCAGCCAACCTCTCTTTTTCATTCATTGAGCTTGTTCTTTTCTCATCTTCTTCTTATATTCCTTTTTCTGTGCAACGTTTTTTCTGTGTCTATGGTGACATTGTAGTCCGTCTCATTATCTCTGTTCCATCTCTTCTTGTCTGTGCCCAGTTAGCAAAAAAGTTCTTGCAGGATCCTGTTTAATCCCTGTTGGTGCATATATGTTTCCTATTGTCTAATATGCACTTTTCACACTTCCCTGACATATGAGACAACTACTTATTAAACTTTTTATCACTTTCTCGGTGGTTGTTTGACGTCCTCAGTGAAATACAGTTACTGCTCCCCTTATTCTTCCCCATCACCTTGCTGTATGTTTGTCCCTTTGGGTAGTCATAGCACAGTATATTTTCCCTTTCCTCGATTTCAGTTTTGTTTCTTGTACTAGAACAATGTCTCTCCCCAACCTCTGTAACTTTTCCTGTATTGTCTTCCTTTGATAAAATTTTATGAATCTTAGAGTTAAACATAGCTATATTTTTCATATTGCTTTTGCTCACCCCTCCCTACTTTCCCATTTGTACAAACTGGCATAAACTTTCCTCCAGGCCTACCCCCTGACCTGAGCATTGTGTTCTTTGGCAGCTGCCAATGTTTCACCCCTCATCCCAAATTCTGGCCTCTGCATCCCTGCCTTTTTCCTTTTGCATATGCATGGGTATGCTCTGAACATGGGCCTTTTAAAATTTTCTTTTTTTTCTCTTTAAGTGTCCTTCATTGTAATACATTCTATGCCACCTCAATACTGATGCCACATTATTTTTACATTATGGCACTCCCATTCACTGATCCCTTCTGACCATTATTTCATACAGGTTTGGTGTGTTAATATATTTTTTCAGTTTTACTTATCTTTATTATGCTTGTTATAGACCACCATTCCTTTATTTCACATTTGTCTATTAGCTGTGTTTATCTTACTTCTGATTTTCCCCATACATTCCTTCTTATGCCCCCCAGTTTTTACATTACCAATTATTACTTTTGCCCCCCCAAGCATTGGACACTAAACCTGTTTACTGTATTTTATTGTACACAATTAAGTACTTATGAAAAATAAAAAAATATCCTGCTTACATTGGAAGGATGCTTGTATGTCCCCTTTAAATGCATTACTCATCATTACATTGGGAAATTAATTGTCTCCCCGCATTATTTGTAAAGTTTTGAGGTTGTGTTCCCTGGGACATGTGTCACAAAGTTTGGATCTGTTTCATTTAATATATACTTCCTTCCTTCCTTGTCCACAAACACCTGCCTTTCAGTGTATATTCCTTCGTGCTATTAATTGCTTCTCTCTTTCTGTGATCAGCGCTAGTCTTTCTGTCATATTGCCTTCCACCTCTTTGATCTGAAATCCATCATTTGTCCAGTAGTTCACTTCTGACTCACCTGAAACATCAGGTGGATTGTCCTTCCGTCTCCTTAGAGCTCTTCTTTGTCTCCCTCTGGATTTGCTTCTTTCTCTGCTTTTGTGCCATTGATATAAATCTTTCATTTGTTACCCCGCTGTCATCTTGTCTCTTTTCTCATCTCCTTGCAGTTGATTTTGTGATTCGTTTATTGCCTACTCATATTTTTTTTGGAATATGGCAAATTTGCAGTTCCTGATCTTATATTCTTTTCCATAGGGCTTTAAGCATCTGACTCTGCATGTCCTCCCAGTGTCTCTGCATCACCTCTCCTTCACAGAAGGTTGCACTTCCAGTCCATGTCTTACAGACAATTCAGAAGTTTACTGCCTGGGATGTTTAGCTGTTTGTGATAACTTTATTTACATTTTTAAAAATCTACCATATTGTGTAGCCTGAACCATTATCTTTCCTGCTGTACTTCCAGAATTGTAGAGTATTTGATCCATACATCTGTTCCATTCATTCTTAGTTCATTTAATGCCTCTAGCATAGCTTTCCTTTTCTTATAGAATATTTCAGAGTAATCCTCGACCAGCTTTACAAACATCCCCTCAAATGGGATAATTTTTAATCTGTTTGCTTCTCCCCATTCACCATCACACTTGCTGTCCCCTGGTCAAATCTGACCATCCTGTTGTGATGTTATCTATGAAAACCTGCTCTGTGGCCCCTGGAAACTCCTGTATATTCAGGGATTACTCCTAAACAACAAATTATTTGCAATTTACTCATCTTTTAAACAATCAAACATAATATAGCTTCCCCAGCTTTAATCATGGATAGAGGCATTGAGGCATCTGCATCAATCTGGTATAAGCAAAACTGCTAGTTTAAAACTAAACCCATATGGAAGAACTAAAGCATCAGCAAACTCTATAATAAAAATAAAAAAGGCTCCTGGTTGTCACTTAAAGATGCCCTCTTTGTTATTATAAAAGGGATTTCTAACTGGTAGGCAGGTCTCACAAGTGTAAAATTGGGCAATGTAAGGTCAAATGTGATGTTAAGATTACTACTAACTCAAACGACTACAATAAAGATTTCTTCAGCTATGTTAGAAGGCTTTGAACTAGCCTTCAGTTATGTACTGAACTTTTCTTCCATGGCTCCTCCTTCTTTGACCCCAAGGGCATTGCTAATATTCTTGCAGACAGATTGTCTTCTAACTTCCCTCCACATGCATTCACCTCTATCCCCTGCATTCCCCTTCACACCATCCCACCTGAGATAACATTCAACCAAGCCCTTTTGATACTTTCAAAAATTATAAACATTACTTCCATGGATCCTGACAACATTCCTGGATGTCTACTTAGATGTGAAAAGTTTCATCTGGCAAAAGTCCTCCATCAGCTCTTCAGCCTGAGTCTGACCATTGTTTATGTCCCCAGGGGATAGGTAATGGCTATTGTCATACACCTGCATAATGATGCTCCATCTACAAACCTGAGAATTGCAGGTCTCTCAATATTGCTAGTATTATTTCCAAGGCTATTGAACATGTTGTAGCTGAATTAAAAAAATAATACTGGTAAGATTATTTCCTTATATACTCACCAGCTTGCTCATTCTGGTTGAGTTCTTTGAAAGGGTTATTAATTCCAAGCATAAAGGACAAACTGTGCTCATTGCATATCTCATCCTTGTCAAGAACGTTGACACAATCTCCCGTGCTGGGATTATTGCCAGTCACTCATCTCGGTATTACCCCATATTTAGTTCACTGAATAGATAACTGACTCTCTGAGAGAACCTATTCTGTTGAGTCAAGAGTAGTTGCTTTAGAGAGAAAAATGACAATAATGGTTTCCTACAGAGCAGTGTACTGGGTCACCTTCTCTTTGGTATTCATTTTCCTGTGATAAGAGTGGATACAAAGAGACTGCAGCTAACCAAATTTGTCACTGGTTTCAATCAGGTAGTAATCAAATCCCACTTTGATACTCAAAATATCCAGCGATGGCTGGACCAAACAAATGCTTGGTTTATTTACTACTCTCTTACCCCCAATATCAAGAAACGTAGCATAGTTCCCATAGGTAAATCTAGTATTACTTCTTACCATATAGATAATATCCCACTTATATTTAGCAAAGTCATCAGGGACATGAGATGTCTGTTAATAGCAAACTCTTCTTTTGCCACTACAACTCTTTAGTGGTTAGAAAATCCTCCTACCTTGTACAGCTTATCATTGGTGGTATCTCATCATGGTCCAAGGAAGTTATAGTCCCAGGTTTGTTTCTATAATTGTTGCTATTGCTTCAAGTACGTGTACATATGTGTTGTTGCTCTTCTTGCATGTATCCATTTGCTATTAAGGCAGTAGTAACTATTTCTAGGGGTTTTGGGCTGTTTACATATGCAGCAATTGTACTTGATGATCTGTCCTCTTCGCTCAGTATAGAATAGTATACTATAGTATAGGATAGTATATTAGAGACTATTTGAAAGGTTCTACTATGAAACGATAACTTCCGTAAGACTAACAAGCTGAAAACATGAAAAAAGTCTGAAATTCAGAAAGGTGATAAAAACATTTTCAATTTTTTTTTTTTTGAAGGGGCCAAGTACCCCTGCACCTCTGATGTGGTGGACAAGCCTACCATACCTTCCTAAGCTTATATATAGCAATTTGATCGCACCAACTTGAAGAAGGGAAAACCTCTTGAAACATGAATTATTATTGGCACACACTTAGAAACCACACCAGCAATGACTTCCTTCAGGAAACAGAGTTTGGCTTTCTACCATTTGCAATTTTTTCAACATGCTACTGACACTCTAGCAATTTCATCTCATACAGCTGTGAGAATGTTTGTTTGAAATGGATATTATTATCTTTTCCTGATTTCACCAGATATTGTTTTGCATAGGTTCTCAATAACATGGGGAATGGCTTGTTGTGAGAAGGACTGTGTAACTACTACATCTATGTCACAGAGAGGAGTATTTATTGCTTGAGGATGTTTCTCCAAATTCAGTTTTTTGATTGCTCACTCCTATCATGGTTGTACAACTTGGATTTAGTACCTATTGCATTCAGGAAGGAGGTAACACTATCTCAGAATATTACCTTCAGTCTGCCCTTAAAAGTTGACATTGATCTAGGGAGAGTAACCTGGTCATCAAGTAATAAATAAATGTATTGTTTGGTTGTTTGATTTATATTTCATGTGCCCCTACTGGCATTGTTTTAATTTTAGATGTATAGATTGTCTGCATGTGTCTATGCCATTTATTTGTATTCCAGATGCTGTTTATTTATTTGCTGATGCATAGCACATCATATGATTCAGGTGTCAATTCCAAATTTCTGAATTTCAGCTTTGTACTTTTACTTTATCACTTGTTACTTATTAGAATTTGTTTCTTTTTAGTTCATCTCACCCTGCTGACATTAGTTTTCATCTATTTATTTTCAGTTTATTGATATATTTTTTTATTTGTCAGCAGTGCAATTGCTAATTGTGCTTTGAACTAGATGTTGCAAAAACACATTTTATGAAAAATTATCAATTTTACTGCTGTTGCTGTATTTGTGTAAATGCATTTTCAGCATGTTTTTGTACTATTAATACATAGGCTATCCTCAACAATAGGTAAAACTGATTCCTAGAGAGTTCTTCACTAAATAAGCAAGCTGTAGTGTTTAGAGTTTCATTTTTTATGAGCCATTGATTAAAAATATGGTGCCATTTTTCTGCCTTTTCAGAGTTCTCTGCCTTTGCTGTTTAAAATTATAAGATTACCAGACTGATTACATCATATACCACAAGATATCTATATATGTGTGTGTGTACACACACACATATGTATATATTACCATGTTTATTAATAGTTAAAATGAAATAATATCTGAATTTAACTTTGAATGATCTTGCCACTTGCTGTGACACAACTCTATATATAACTTGCTATGTCATCTTTGAAATATACTGACCAGATAATGAATTTTTCTCATTTCATCCTTATTTTTAGTTATACTAGAAAACCTAAACTAGAGAGAATTAATTCTTGCAGCAAATCTACTAATGGATGTATCACAATCCCTTTCAAATAGTCATGTCTCCTAATTCTGTTAGTCTATATTTTGGAGTGAATTAAATTAGACCAGATGTATGGCATGTTAAAATTTGTTCCTTTTAATTATACTGAACAAAGCACACAGAGAAAATGTAAATCCAGTATCACTATAAGGAATGCTAGTGACCTACATATGCATAACAAAATTTTTGATTTGTCAGCTAAGAATACTTTGTTAATGGGTGAGGATGTAGGAGCATTGCCTCCTTTTGACTACAGCATGTTTTATCACTTTCATGCTTAATAAAAGCAAGAATTTTAAGAAGATGCTTCATATTACCCATTATAAATTTTCTATTTTCATTTTTTTCTCATTTATATTCTTTACTATGGAATCAGAAATTTATGAAACCCATCCATAGTTAAATATTTAAGATCCAGTCCTTCTTCAATACATTTTATGTTTGAATTCATACAGCTGCATTCTCTTTTGCAGCAGTATAAGTTTTCTAAATCTATAGTACAGACTTTCTTATTAATAAATACTTTTCTTATATAATGATATGAACAATCCTTTTATTTACTCTTAAAACATGTTGAACTGCTACAATAAATATCCTAAGATGCTAATATTGTGGTATGTGATGTGTTTTTGTGGATGTGAAACTGAGTAATTGATCTGGCTGATCTAAACAAAGTACATATGAGACAGAGGAGATGTACACACCTGTACATTTGGTCCATGAAACAGACACTAATCTACAGATTCTTCTCTTCCTCATTGTAAAGTCATTAATTCTGACAGCCATGCAGCCATGTTCTCTTGGGCATCACAGATATACCTAAGCCATATAAAATTCCCTAATCATAACATAGCCTAGAGCAAACATTTCTTGGCCTGCCATTACCTTCACTGGACACTTTAGCAATTATTTGTGAATATACATTTGGAGTTATGTTATTAGATGAGAAAACACCATTAGAGTCCTCTGAACAGATATGATATAATATGCTTAGCTCTGAATGTTTTTCAGGTGCTTAGATTCCTTAAACTTTTCATGTTTCAACATGCTATACTGCAGTCATACACCAACTGTAACATCCCTTTGCTCTTATTTTATTCTACTCAGCCTCATGACAAGAATGACTAACCATGGCAATAATATTACCTAAATAAGTATCGACATTTAATGAGGCATGCAATTTTCAGGTGTAATTCTGCTCTCCATTAGTGAACTTGTCATGATATTTAAGCAGAATAAGCTCATTATAGTATAAGTGTGGTCAGTTTGTAAAATCATGGTTATATATTTGCCTAGTATGAATACTGTGCACTATATATTCTGTTAACAGAAGTTACTACCCTGTACCATAACACTGCATTCTGTATTTGTATTTGACCTGGCTCTTGAATAAAAAAACTTCCTTTATAAAATCTCACTCAATTCTCAAATTAACAGATACATAAAGTAATATGCAGACATCGTTGCAAATACGGTTAAATCTACATAAGTCTGTAACTGTATTCTGAATTCTAGTTTTTGTCTTTAAATCATTTTTATTGAACTTGTGCATATTAAATCTGAAATCATATCTTTACCACTTCATTTTATAACATTTATTGGAATTAAGAAATATAATTTAACACACAAAAGGAATTCTTCTCTATATATTATTGTTGATATATTGCATCACCCACTTATAGCAGTTCAAACTCTACAAAACACAGTTTCATACACAAACCCCCTGGATTCACTTAGCTCTATGCAAGAATAAGGCTATTTGTTTGTGTTCGTTTAGACTAGCAGCACACCTTGCATATGAATGAAGTTGCACTGCTATCTAAACTAAATGGACACAAACTAGGAATGAGCGCAGGGGCATGTGTCAGCAGTGCCAGCACCTGAAACACACCCCCTTCACTCTGAAAGTGCTGTACGGCACCTTCTGACACAGATGAGTGTCAACCTATATAATATTAGAGCCTGGCTCTAATATTATATAGTAAACAAGTGTCTGCAGACACAGAAATGTAAATAGCTAACATTTCAGTGCCCGCGGACCCTGAAAAAAAATAAATATCACAAACACCTAGAAGGCAGCAGCCTTCAAGTGCACCCCCCAAAATGTATGCACTCTTGCCCTACATGCATGGAAGCATTAGGCCAAGAGGAAAGGGATAAAAAAAGTAATAATATATTGTTTTCATGAAATAAATCTGAAGTTTAAGCACCGCACAGCTTGTTTGCGTGGCGTGCTGCTATGCTTAGCCTGGTTGAAATCCTGTAAATGATAGACAAGAGCTACTGTGATAAAAAAAAGACATTAAGCTACTGTAGTATAGTGGTACTGCCATGGTATAGCATGTAGAACATGCTCGGTTCAAATCCCCTCTGTGGCAAATTATTTAATAAACTTTTAAGGAATGTGAATGCTACATGTCAATCATATGGCTCATGTATAGCACCGTAGGGGTGGCAATATATAAAATATAAATGTAAAACATAATTTATAATTTAAATGAAAAAAATAGATTTAAGCAATGCTTTGCTAGTGTAAGCATTGCTTACTTGCATTCAGCTCTGCTTAGCTGTTGTAAGCATTGCTATGCGGATTTGTGTGGAGCTGAGCATAGTGCAGCATATTAAACCTGGCTGATCAAGAAAAAAAGTGTGGTAAAACTGCCCTATTTAAAACACACAGGTGGGAATACAGCCATAAACATTTGGGATTGCACACTGCAGGAACAAAATGTCTGGCACTGGAGAAGGTGTGCACTTCTGAGTGCAACATTGGGGCATCCAGGAGTCCAGGGTTATGGTTTGGCTCCTAGTTAAAAACCATGATGGCAGGCTGCTGCAGGGTCAGTACCAGGGCTTGCAGTACAAAGCGGAGGCCTGGGACCAGCTTGCACATGATCTCACCATTGCCATTGGTATACCCTGGACTGGTGAGCAAGTAAGTCACCACCATAACAACCTGAAGCAGAGGAGGGGTGCACTTTTGGACCAGTGGATCCAAGAAGCCCGAGCGCAGGATGTCCCACCTATCTGTAAGTATGCAGGCTTGTGTATCTCTAAGTATGGAAAAAATTCAACTTATGACTGTGCAGGTGTGATTAATGTGTGATGTCTTCCCATACAGCTGCTGTGGAAAGGTCCCAGAATGTGCAGGCTCATGCCCAGCAACTGGCCCAGCTGTATCAACAGTATGGTGAGTACAGAATACTCCCTACTATTAGCAGTAAGAAATCAAAATTATAGTAATGGTAGTACTGCTTGTATATATAATTGTGCTGTAAAAGTCAGGAATAAATGCTTGTGTCAGGCTGCCAGTATTACAATGGAGTATTCCCAGCTGCTGTGTAATACAGATATCAGTAGCAAACAAGGTACAATATGCAGGAGAGGAATATTAGAATATGTATGAGTGTGTCTGAGTGAACCTGCCAAGAAAGTGCCATGTCAGAGCTAATGTAACAGAAATTAAAAGCATCTCCCTGTCCAGATAATGCAGGAATAGTAATTATGGAGTTCTGAGTCGTACATAGATATGTATGTCAAAACTAATAAGGGTGATCCCAATGTACCTGATAAATAGAAATGTGTATGTCCTGCAGAATGCATTAACTGAGGTAAACTGATTTAGCGCTGCTTGTCTACATACTTTAGAATGGGCATGTCAAATAAATGGAAAAAAAAGCAATAGTACATATCACCATCAGAATGTGTTTTACTTGTTTGTCTGCCAGCACTGCCCTGTGTTAACCTTTCAATTTCAGCCATATGTAACTGTGAATGTACTGAGAAATGCATAAGGCTAACAGGTGCAGACCTAAAACCTACACTGTGTACTCAGGAATCTAATTTTCAGTATGTAGTTGTAAAACAGTCAAATGTGCAATCCAGCTAATGTGTACATGTTTCTCAAGCAGTGACACCAACATTGTGTATGCATAATTTGTACTGAAAATGGGAAACAAATAATGCAAATTGTCATAATAAAAGTACTGTGCACAAAAATATGTACTAGATAGAAATGTCACAAACAAAAAGCAACTCCCACCACCTCCCCAGTAGCTCAGTCTGATAAGAAGTATGCCTGTAGTTCAGTTTTGCGCACACAGCACGGTTCAAATCCAGGGACCGCCACTAACATCTCAGTCTGGTTCTACAGTTTTAAAATGGAATATGAATAGAAAAAATAACGTACTACAACACATGGATTTTCCATACAGCGCACACAGGTAAAGAAATCTGAATAGAAATACAAGTATGATGTGTATAACTATGAAAGGTACACAATTGCTGTGTTAATCTGCCCCAGTCCTACAAATAGATGCAAGCTAGACATACATACTCTACAGTTTGGGCCAGACAAGCCCCTCAAATGTCATGCTGTCATGGATAGTTTCCCCAGTTGCAAAGAAACCAGCACACAGAGAATGCCACTGTAGATGTATGTGAAAGACACAACACCCACTCCAGGGCCTGCAACTAATATGTGAATCTGGAATATGTGTAGAAACAGCAATGTAATGTGCACACAGTTCATCTGCACAGGCCCACAGGTAAAGAAATTGGTATAGAAACAGGTCTGATGTGTATAACTAAAATAAGGGTACAATTGCTCTGTTGAGATCTACAGCTTTTGGTGTGCTGTAGCAGCCCTTTGGCCCAGGTAGAGTGTAAGTGTGATCAGAATGTAGAGTATTTAATAGTAGTGTACTGACAAATATACTTGATATCAGTTGTCAATTGAATGTGTTCCCTTCCCCCACCACTCAACTGATCCAACCATCACACTGAAACTGACATGGATATGTTCCTAAACAAACCTCTACTGTTGGGACCATTGTTCCATTTTGTTTATCATTATTTAAACTATGTGCATACTAATATTCCCTGTTGAATAATCATCTTATTGCCTACTTGACATACCACTAACATGCATACTGTTGCAACCCTGAATGCCATTCCAAATATGCATGGGTTCTGTTTGCTATGGCACTGTTATAATTGCACTGTTTTGGGTAAATGGGAATATCCATGCATGCTATTTTGACTAATGTTGTAATGTGTTGTGCATGACTAACCAATATCCAGTGTTAATTTCCACACCATAGCACATATGGGAAGGCAGATCCAAGTGGATCTGCCTCTTCCACCCCACCTGGATGAGGCATCGGGTCCCAGCATATCTGGGACCCAACCTAGGCATCCCTCATCTGCTGGTCCTGCACCACCCTCGGGTGGAACCGTTGCAAGGGATGGGGATCACCGCCCCTGCAAATGGGCACGGTGAGGACGTTGTCACTCGGGATGAGGTCTGTGGCATGGTGCGTTGTGTCCTCCAGATGGAGCTGGATGACTGCCTGTGCCAGGTGGAGGGCAGGCTGTCACAGCTAGAGTGGCAGGTGGCCCCACCAGCCCAGCTCCCAGCACAGCCACCTTCGGGGCTGTCAAGCAGTAGTGGTGACTGTCATCAGGAGGGGACAGCAGTGCCACTACTACCATCTGGGGGTCTCATGAGCCTCAGATTCCCAATCACCCTCCCTGTCAAGGTGTTTACCCCCCCCCATGTGTCATACACTGCCCCTGTCTGCTGTCTTATCTGTCTTGTCTGTCTGCAAATACAACCTTTCCTCCCAAAACTCCCTCACCACACTTACCAATAATCCTTCCTTAAAATCCCACTCTCACCTTAAAAAAAAAAAGCACTTGTCCCACAAAAAAAGCACGTTCCATACGTAGCTATGCATTTCACCCAGAGACATGTACCCAGTACAGAATCTAACCTTACCAATCATCCATATTGTTTGATGCCCACACACCTCCCTGTAGGGTGTGAGGCTCCAAATTCTAAATTGTCCACATTGAAAGCAGATGTTTCTGCCAAAGAAATACAGAGCTATGATCCTTTCCTACACCCATCCTGCACACCCCTACTTGTTTCTCCTCCTGCTTGCCCCAATATCACCACTTTCCTATCTCCCTTTTTTCTTTTCTTTATTTGAAATTAGCATGGGTTTAAGCATCCGTAAGCTAAGCTGAGATAAGCTGATGTAAGTGGCACTTAGCTCTGCACAAACCTGCTTACAACTGCTTTAAAGTGCCTTAATCATTCTGTCTCCAAAAGCCCCTGTTCTGCCCAGCAACAACATAATCAGCCCTTGCAAGTCTCAAACCCAGGACGCTGCACACTATTGCCAAAGTGATTTGCCACTAAGTCATGTCAGAATTAAATAAAGCTGATAGTTTCTCAAACATATCATCCAGCAAAGTCATTCAACAGTATTTATATATGTAGATGTCTGCATGTATGTATGTATGTATATATATATATATATATATATATATATATATATATATATATATATATATATATATATATATACATACACACATATATAGAGATATATATGTATATACACATACATACACATATACATATATTACTACGTATAGATATGTATAAGAAGATACATATTTAGAGGGTGCACAGCATATTAAACAGCCAGTAGTCCTACAGTTGCCACCTTTTAAAATGGCCAGTGTTTGATTCTTTCATACAAAAGACAATTATTGCATGAACATATACCCACAGAGAAGTCAAAGGATATGACACCACACACAGGTTTGCATACATATAAATGTTTATTTGTGTACTATTTCAGTTGTATATGTCATTTCTTATAGCAGTTAGGTGTTTGAAATACATAATAACTGAGTAATGCAACTCTTAAGCAAAACATTTGATACAGTAATCTAACAGCATAACATATGTTGCTGTCCAGGCCAAAGCCTTCAAGTAGTTCAACAGTAAAGAAACACTGGCCTGGAAGATAAGAATCAATCAACACTAATTAATTACAGATGTAGTTCAGCAGCCTCCGATTACACTCTGTACTCAACCCCTAGGGGGAAAAAAATTAAGTTGTCACAATGAAAATGTATCTGTTACATAACAATGCTTAACTTAAAACATCACTATCACACTGACAAGCAGAACTGTCTGTAAGACAGTAAGCACTAGCCCACCACTATTCCCATGGTGAAATGTATGAAAATGTACAGACATATACCTTAATGCGTCTTATTATTGATATCCCTCACGTGTTGTAACAGCCTAGGTTATAAATTGTGCATACCCCTCCCTCAGAGAATGACTTACAAGGACATATAATAGTGCTACATATACTGACCTCTGAATTGTACAAGGTCACATACATTTTGTCCAGCTGTAGCCCACATATATATGGACCCTACCCCACAACATGTGTGGGAGTTCACATCACTGGAATGATGGCAGGAATGCCAGCACTACATAATGATAGGCCACTACTTAACAGCCACTTACTGCATGACATATGGACAAGGCCTGGTATATAGGTGGAGGACAGAGGCTGGAACAAATGGCCATATTTGCAATATTGTTAAAATACACTGGGAAAGTTGCTGGTGTTACAGGATTGGTTGTAACTTACCCTTACTCAGGAATATGAAGTCAGAAACACAAATGGATGTAGTCATGTCCTAATAGCACTCAACAGATAGAATGCCACTGATATATCAGAGACAAGATGTGTGTGGTGAACAGACAAAGCATAACAGCCAATCCTCTGGCCATCATATGGATAGGCCCACAGTTGAGAGCTATGCAGACAGACTGCATTCCATGCTAAACTAGCATTTACACACAAACCCTGTAAAACTAGAGGTATACAATGCATATAGCAACAATACTCACACTTTCCATAAGACTGGAACTTTATACAAATATGTAGTTGGCCTGTGTCTGCAAGTCCTGTTGTAAGAGGTATTGCTACCTGATGTCTGTAACACTGCTGACACACACAGGAAGCATGTCTTCCATAGAGGAAAGGTGAAGGGACAATGGCCACGTGATGTAGTCATTTATAAGTAGTGGGTTGCCATGACAGTGATAATTGGAAGTACTACACAGCTGGCTGCATGCAGTTAGCAAATTGTGAACACTGATTGGGGCAGAGGCCATCACCGGATCATGAGCATCAATTACAAAATCCATGCTGTAAACTATTCAAAGCAGCTCAATCCCTGTAGTGGAGAGAGAGAGAGAGAAAGAGGAAAAAAAAAAATAACTGAAACAACTAAAACTACAAACCAAACCTATATAACACAGGGGACACATAAAAATATACCTAGAAGAGAGGCCAGTGCTACAATAGGTATGTGAAACATATATGCATGTAATTGAATGTAGTACTTGGTCTGTAATAATGGGATAGATGATTTGGAAAGATTTATATGTGCCATCAGGAGTTGTTGTTGTAATGATATCCTGCTGCACAATTGCTATGGACATAGTGTCTGGCCCTGTGGGCAGTGGGACATACCTGTCAACTGTGCAGATCAGCATTGAATGACAAGAGGTAAGCCATCATAGTGTGTGTTCTGTACCTCAAGACATGTATATTAGTGTGGCAAATAGCTGGAGGTGGAAGTAATGACATTAGGGTAGACACATGAGTGTCAGACCACACCACCTGCAGGACAGTCATGTTACTGTGAAATGTATCATGCATAAATGCCATAGGTTTGTAACAAGCAATCTGTCCCTATCTATACCCCCTAATATTAGGCTGTGTCCACATGTGATACCTGTCTGTTTTGTAGCAAAGCAGAACAGTGTAGCTGTAAAGGAAGGGGAGTTAGTGAGTGTCAACCTGATCTTTGAATGCACCCCATATATATATATATATATATATATATATATATATATATATATATATATATATATGTGTGTGTGTGTGTGTGTGTGTGTGTGTACATGTATGTCTACAGATATACAGATGCACATACAGACATACACACACACACACACACACACACACACACACACACACACACACACACACATATATATATATATATATATATATGTATATATCTATATAAAACTCAATATATATATATATATATATATATATATATATATATATATATATATACATACACACACACACACACACTCACACACACACACACACACACACACACACACACACACACACACACACACACACACTCACATATATATATATATATATATATATATATATATATATATGTATATAAAATGTATGTATATATATATATATATATATTAAAATGTATGTATGTATATATGTATATATATATATATATATATATATATATATATATATATATATATATATATATAGATATATATATTATAAATACATTTCTCCTACTGTTGAATGACAGTGCTGCACGATATGTGTGAGAAAACATCAGACATATCTAAACACACACACACACACACACACACACACACACATATATATATATATATATATATATATATACATATATATATATATATATATATATATATATATATATATATATATATATATATATATATATATATATATATATATATCTATACAGTAGTAAGCGGGTGCAAAATGGACAGTTATGTCTGGTGTGAAATCCATGTTGGGAACACATTGCTCTTGTTTGTGAAGGGGATATTGGTATGTTGGGGAAGGATAGTAAGTATATTTGGGGTGGTAGATTGGGTTGGAAGACAGACAAGACAGCATACAGGGGTGATATATGGCACATGTGGTGGGTAAACACCTTGGATGTGGAGTGGTGTATGGAATGTGGAACCCCATGGGCCTCTAAATGGAAACAATGGGATCAAGGTTCCCACCCATGGCAGTCACAACTGTACCTTCATGGCCCTGAAGGTGCCTGGGCTGGGGGCTGAGCAGGAGGAGCATGCAGTTCCTGTAATTGTGTACCAAGGCCCTCAAGGTGGTGTAGCACATCCCCGAAGTCTCTGTGGAGCTCCCATTGCACTAGACCCTGGACATGATTTCAGGTGACAGGATCCTATCTGTGTGTGCGCCCAGGGGAGCAATAAACACCATCCCCTGAGGTGGTTCCACCTGAATGTAGTGTAGGACCAAGAGATGATGAGGTCCCAGGGTGGGTCCCAGATGTGCTGTGGCCTGGTAAAATGGCCAGATGAGGTGGGAGAGGTGGTTCTACTGGGAACTGGCTTCCCAAACATGCTATTTTGCCACAGTTATAGAACATATGTGGGTAGTAATAGTCCACACATTCCAGGATTATGTCTAACAGCATGCATAGATATCCCCATGAACACAAAACACCAGATTTGAAGCAGTCACATAACAAACAGAACAAATGCATATATGGAATGATAGTGGCCCTTACAATGGCATGCAGGTGACATTGTTCACAACAGGTCACCAATGAAAGTGTTTCAACATGGAACATGACTAGAAACACATAGCACAATTTGTTGTACAATACGATATATGTCCCAACAGTAGGTTTCCTGTAAACATACCCGTTGAGTTGTGTTTTCAGATTATTGTTGCAGATATGTTGGGGGTGAGACAGAGATGTGAATTAACAACTATTCTATCCTTAATAAACAAGCGGATGGTGTTAGAACCAATACTAGTAAACCGAAAATTCAACACCTCAAATCCACAGGCAGCAATGTTTAATAACTATTCTATCCTTGCAGTATGAGGTCCTCAGACCTTTTTTCCTCTTTATGTCTTTCACGCACCATGTCAAGGGAGCACTTGCCATTCTATTCCCCCCAGGAGAATGAGGTTATTATACAACACCTGGTGCAGCACTACCACACCCTCTTTGGCTGTAAAGCCCATGATCTGCAGGAGAGGAATGACCTGTGTAATGAGCTCATCCACAGGGTAAACAATGTTGGACTGCATAACCACAGTTATGAGTAGATCCAACATTATTGCACTGACCTACTCCACAATGCCCTTCAGCGTGCTGCTGCAGTTAGGAAGGACCAGGTAGCCACAGGGGGTTCATGCCATCACGCTCCCCCCAATACATGCTGAGGAGCTCTTTGCCAGCCTGGGGCACCTGCCCACCTGCAAAGACAAGACCCTGTGGATAGCATTGTGGAGGTGGATACTACCCACAAAATGGATGAGGACTGTGCAGATAAGGCCCCAGGGCACATCAGTAGAACACTGTTGCTTATCCATCTGCATCTGTAGAGTTTAATCATGCATATGTGAGATAAAATATATATAGTCTGTTGCTGTGTTGTAGTAATAAACAGATGTGCATAATCTGCAGTATTGTGGGTTTGTACTGTTGATGTACTGTAATGCGGCACCCACTCTCTATCAATGCCACAGATGTGGCTACTGACATCACATCTCTCACACAACTATGTAGGTCCCTCTGGAATACCTCTAGGGCAGCAGCCTGTAGCTGGTGAGTATGGTGTTGTTTGTTCAGGTTTGCCAATACATCGGCCATGTTATGGCCATGGTATTAGCCATGCACACATTTAACATACCTACCCATAATGCATGCTGTACATGTCCATTTATTGTTGCTGTTAACTGCACTGCATCACGGTGGTCACCATGGTGGCATATCTGAAGGGTATGTAAGAGTCCTGCAATATAACTAACAACCTGTCATTACAGGATGCGTGCACAGACATGAACATAATGGTGGGACAAATGGCCTACAGTAGAAACATGTCTGAAACATCACCCTTATACAGTGCTACAACAGTGTATATGCCACTATTACAATGGCAACTGTTACAGATCTACACAATGGCATATCACAATACCACATTCCACAACCCTTACAACCTGTAATGTGGTCCTAACATGAGCAATGAATGTGTAATATGGAGTCCTATGTTAGGACAGCAAATATGGGGAATACATACCTTAACAAACACTGGAAGCATATGTGTGCATACTCTCCAAATAACATATTGTGGAGGCAGTTTTTGAGGTACTGACAGCATTCACTCTTCATGAGTATGCACCTTCCAGCAAGTACAGGTCCTCAGTGTCACACCAAGAAATGGTCTGCTGTCCAAGACATTTGTCCATCAAATGTGCCCACTCACCTGCAACAGAGGCAGCCATGGCTTGCACACATCTTACAAGCCATGGAATGGATCCCATATCCAACAGGTATCACACAGGAGTGGGACATGTAGCCTTACCTCACCATTGCATATATCATGACAAACAGTGCAGACAGTCATGTATGTGATGAGGATGTATGGGACAACATTAATGTAGACAATAAACAGATGGCCATCCAAAACAGCTGATGACACATATTGCAAACTGGTCATACAGGCTGCATAGTAACATGCCACAGCACTGAGGGAGTTGCAGGAATGTCTGGCAAGTATTGGCTGTGCAGTACCTGTGTCGACAATTGCCTGGACTCTGCATAAGTGTGGCGCATTGTTAGGGTAATCCGATGGGACAGTTGTTCCACAGGAAACATCAGCCATGGCTCACTACAGGTAGCATATGCATAACATCAAAAGTTGCTCAAAGGCATGTGTTGCAATGTGTAATGGTGTACCAAGACCAAGGTGGAAACATAGAGACAGTATCAATTAAGATACATGTGCTGCACAAGCAACACCTCGCCCCACATCTGGCCCACCATCCTCATCTGTTCCTTGCTGGTGCCAGTTTACACCTGTATGTTTGCCATTCATTAGCAGGGACTAGGCTGGTACACATGGTGTTCTGAATTTGGGACACTGCAAAATGACACTTATGTGTAGCCCATAGTTGTCAAGCATCTGCAAAATGGCTGAGGATGGGGAGGGGTATCATCCTGAAACACAACAGTGAATTGAAGCAGACATCCAAAGCTTGGTAAGAAGGGCTGTATCTGCAAACAGTCAAGGTCATGAATTGTGGCAGACATAACCCAGACTCCACAGCAATAGTGAAGGCACTGTGTGACCTCCAAGGGCTGTGCACATGAGTTGACCTTGCAATCTTCCAGAGTTGGGGGAAATTTGTAGGGCAGAGTGACCAAATACTGGCAAATGCAAATGGCCCATGCTAGCATACCCTGCAAGGAATAGTGACTGTTGTAGCACACTTAACAGTTGGTTGAACAAACCATCATGTTAAGGGTCTGCACACTTATGCACCCACAATTGTATGCATCTCAATCAGCATCTGCACAACTAACACATTTGTTTGATACTGCATTTGACTGCACATGTCAAATGTCACACATCAGGTTCATGTAATGTTAACATATGCAGTATTGTGGCCCCATGGCATATCAGGGAAGAGTGTGACATGTCAATAAGGGTGTGTACTCTCCTCATAGCCACAGTAAGGTTTGAAGGTTGTCAGTGTAATTGTATTTTATTGGTCATACATACACCGCTGATGATGAGATCTGCAAATCAGACATCAGGCATTCACGAATGACATCTGTCCACATATTATCCCAGGTATGTGTCGGACAAACACATAGGGGCTGTGAGCAGCAGAGCAATCATAACTGACACACATATACACATTCAGCAATGGAGTGTACACCTGTGAGGTATGGTGCACAGTACATGCCAGGGTGCTGAACAGGTGCACAGCAATACTGTGTACATGAGGGCAGTGTGTTCCAGGGGAAGGGGCATCACCTACTAACACAATCCATGCATCACATAGATGTATAATGTTGGTAACAGGGATTGACTATAGCTGCACTGCATGCTGTTGAGTACCATATGTCATGCATGTTGACAGATGGGTAATGAGTGGTCTGTGTTTAATATCTTTGTGTAACCTCACCTGTAAGTGTGTGTGTGTGTGTGTGTGTGTGTGTGTGTGTGTGTGTGTGTGTGTGTTTGTGTACAGTTAAGCAATGATGTACAGGTCTTAAAGTTCGTTTCTTGTTTTCCCCTCACAGGCGGTGAGGTGTGTTAGGGTCCCTCCTGCGGGCAAACTGATGTTAGTATCCATCAGACACGACACTGGCAATGATGATAGGTGTGTTTAGGCACACTCAGGGTTGTCAGGGGCTGCAAGTGTGCCATCTTTTGACATCTCACTTTTATCCACCCCATCCCCGCACACAGTCACATTGCCTATACATACCCCATCACCAGTGGCCAAAGATGATGGACAGTTGGCGGGTGGTGGCATGGGACAGGACAGCATGGAGTCTATGGCATGTGTGTCTGGACACAGCAGCCATAGCCAGATGCCCAGCAAGGTACCACACATGCAGATGTACAGGGGTGCTCATAGAAGGGCTGCTAGTCATCTTGCCCCTGGCAGAAGTGCCATATCTGGTGTCACCAGTAGCATGTTTCAGGCCATCATGGAGGCGCAGGCATGTATGGAATGGTATACAAGACAGGGTCTGAGGCTGCAGAGAGCTACTCATTCCGCTGTTATTGACAACATCCATGATCTTGAAGGTGGCCACCATTATTTTGCAGAGGTCATGGATAGATGGTTGGGTGAGATGCTAGGAATCCTTGACTGTGCAATGTCTGTGCTTCAGCATATGGTGGGAGTAGTGCAACGGCCATGTGGATGTGGGCCAGCAACACCAACAGTTGGAGGTTGATGTGGATGTGCAAAAAGTCAGAGCTGCTCCTGTAGCAGCAGTACCAGCCACAGCACTGCTGGGGGGTGCTGTCCACACCAAAACAGAGCAGGCCATGGGCATGTGCCCCTGGCTGGTCCCAGGAGGGACCTGGATCCAATGGACATATGTCATTATCAGGGGAGAGTACCATATCGTGACTTGTACCTGGTGGTGGCTGTGGGGCAGGCACAGCTCTCGTATTCATGGCTGGAGATGGTGAACTGCACACCCTGCCAGGTATGGTCTGTAACTGTCCAACAAACCCCTGTATAGGGAAGCCACATGGCAGTACTGTGTGCATGCATACACACACACATCACCAACACAGCTAGGGTAATCCCATACCTACACACCACATGTTTGTATATAACACACACACACACACACACACACACACACACACACACACACACACACACGCACACGCACACGCACACGCACACACACACACACAGAGACTTTGGTGTTGATGCAATACACAGAAAATACTGTACACATGGATGTATGTACTTTTACAAGGAACCCATTTTAGCCTATGTAATTCCACCAAGACAGAATAGGCACAGAATCACATTGGGAAATAATCTGTCTGCTAGTTTAATGTCATTGACGATGGTACTGGCAGGGCATATGTCATCTTCCTCAATGTAGTGCAATCCTCAACTTGGTAAACATAGGTGTGCTGGTGTGGGTGGCGCAGCCCTACCCTTTGGAGGGTGTGGGGTGGAGCAAAACTACAAATAGTGTGTTTGACAATTACTTAACCTGTTAATATGAACTGTATAGTATTACAGCCAACTAAGCGGGGGGTTGCACTCAGCAATAACCACAATGATGGTGGCTGTGTCCACAAGATCCACACCCAGCTATATATACCAACCTCAGTATCTCTGTACACCTATACAGTGGGGAAGAGGGCATTTATACATCTACCACTAATTGTGATGGAATGTATTTCCACAGGATGATACCTGTGAAATGTTAGTATTTGCCAGGCAGTTCTCAGACAGATGACCTCCTGGGACATGTATATTCTGCAAACAGAAGTAGATTCTTTCACATACACACACACTCTTTCTTGGCAACACTGGGACTAGAACAACTACCTAGGTATGTAGTGCTACTAATATATGTGGCCTTAATTGTACACACCACACATCTTTTAGGACGAGGTGTGTTCTAGGTTACATGTTAAGTGAAGAACATCACCAGGCTTTGTACAGTATGGTAATAAGGATGTACTGGTTGTTTATGAACAATACATAGTGTGACATACTGTCATATACACATTGACAAACACATAACAATCATACACATCTGAGAGACCTGGGTTTATCAGTGTTAACTACCTTGTCAATGTGTCCATTCTGTTACAGATAAGTTGCACACAGCACATGCATCACTGGGCTGGATAGTGTAATCAGTTACCTGTATGGTTGGTGGTGATGGTGGTCCCCATACAGTGGACATTGGGACATGTACTGTGGGTACCATTGTGTAAAGACAGTATACCCAGCACCCACACCCCACATTAGATATTGTACTCACTGAAACCCATGATAATACTCTGACATACCCACCATCACAAATTGACCAGGACTGCAATACAACCCCTTATCTATCTCAAGAGTGCCACTTCAGTGATATGCATCTATTGCACATGCCACAGGGATAGTAGGGTGATGCATTGTCATGGCTCTCATATGGTCAGCAACATAACTATCCCTTATACTGTGTGGCAATGTGCATTGTATTAGGAGATCATGGCCTCAGAGTGCTGTATCCTACAAATATACACACTTGCACACATACGCACGCTTGCCAAACCTCAGAGGGTAACCCATGCCTATCCACCCATTTGTACAACAGTGTTGTGCTGGTACTGCAAGCTCCAGGTAGCCCATAGGGTGAACAGTGTAACAAGGTACATGTAATGTCCTTTACAGCAGCAGCCATATCTAAGTATGGCAATGGGAGGGTGTGTTGGGTGTGAAGGGCCTCAGGGTGTTATCAACTACAGGTCAACAAATACACAGACACTGTTGTTCTGAATAATGCACACTGACACATCTGTCAGTACTGGGGTCCATATGTGCAGGTATTCTTAGGTGTGTACCAGGATATTGTCCATGGAGAGATGGGAAGAGTAGGGAATGTGTGTACAGTGGTATCATGCCACCTGCCATTTGCCAGCAGGCCATTGAATGATGCCACGGAAGTGATTCTCAGGGTGAGAGTTAAATGCAACATCCAATCATCTAGTTGCCTCTAGCAGAGGACCAGTGAGGTGGTCCAGTTGACATGTATGCAACATGTATTACATAACATGGTCAGTGTCTGTCTTGGAGACCTGTACCCAAGCATGTTCTGTTGACTGTGGTAGTGTAGTTGAGGTATCCATGGCATGTGGTGCATACAAGGTGAGGATTCTTATCTGTGGCATTCATAACACAGCTGGGTATACATGTCAGTGTCACTCAAGCACAGACTGCCTGTAAGCAGCCAAGATGGATACCTGACATCTGTACATCTGTACAGAGAGCAGACATCAGCTAGCCAACTGGTTATGCAATAGGATGACTGTGTTGACAGATAGACATCTGACACTGATATGTATCCCATTACTACATGACAGCAGCCCTCAATGACATGTCATATACACACATTAGTCTACAGTTAATATCCACATGTCATATCAATATTCAGTAGGAAATACATAATGACACATACCTCATACACCAAGAACACTACAGTTAGGACTCAGAGCCCATCTTTGCTTGCAGGGGTGTTTGGTTCCAGTACTACAATCTGCAATCTACTCTTACTTGGGAAAACACTGTCAACAGTAGTAATGTAATGATACAGGTCATGCCAGTGTGACTGCATATAACCTGGGATATTAACCATGTATGTAACACATTCAAACAGAAAAGAGTATTATACAAGCCATATATACTCAGGTGTCCCAGAGAGTAGACTCACACCCCTTGCTACTGTAATGACAGCACATAGATGCATGTTATGTACATGGAATTAAATACACTTATTAAAATTGTCATTATCCTGCTATTTTATCAGACTGGAATGTGAGCAAGCTGCTCAAAACTGCCTTAACCACTCTGTATCCAACAGCCCTTGTTCCGCCAACAAAATAAACATGCCTTGAACCCAGGACCCTGTACACTACAATTACAGCACTTAACCACTAAGCCATCACAGCTGTTACAGCTTGTTTTTTCCAATATATCTGTCAGTACACAAACTGAATAGCAGTGAACAACTGCTTTGACTTCTACAATTGTGTAGTACTTGTTAGGGATATTAGTGTTGAATCAAGTATGTTGCTGTATCTAAATATACACATAGCAGAAAAATATGGCGTGATACATCTGGGAAGGTATATTCAGCAATGTTTGCACATAACAAGGATATGGATATATATATATATATATATATATATATATATATATATATATATATATATATATATATATATATATATATATATACACACACACATATGTAGATATATGTATACATGTATATACACATATATATTTACATATATGTATTGCTATACATCTGTATATCGCATTATATAAATCACATTATATATATGGACAGCTATAGAGCTATCTGTATATATATATATATATATATATATATATATATATATATATATATATATATATATATACATATATATATATATATATATATATATATATATATATATATATATGTGTATATATATATATGTGTGTGTGTGTATGTATATATATATATATATATATATATATATATATATATATATATATATATATAGATATATCTTGTCACTGCTCAACAGAGGCACAGCAAAATAATGGGTATAGTTCCCCATACTTAAAGGGGTGGCGTAAGCCACAAAACTATGGGCTAGGCTTGTAAATGCCCTCGGGCAGATAGCCTAGTATGAACCTATGAACCTATGAACCTATATATATATATATATATATAGATAGATATATATAGATATATATAGATATATATATAGATATAGATATTTGTATATATAACATATGCCCATAACATGTGGTGGAGTCATACCTCAGCACCAATAGTCACAACCTTTTAGTGCAAGGGGATGTCATGTAAGTTTTGCAGGCATAAATTTAGACTTTTGCTACTGTAACAGGGGTTGTCTTAACAGAAATGTTGTGTGGGAAGTCACATCTGATATTGACATGTACGCCATCAGTTACTGACATCATACGATCATCATAATACAGTACCACACAAATCACAGTAATGATCCTGTGGAACACAGCAGAGATATGACCAATAAATGTGGACAGTCTGACACACTCTGGTCAGTCCTGAGGTATACCCAGCACCCCTTAGTGCAAGGCGTGTGGACCAAGCCTGACAAAGTGGTTGTTTACAGCCATGTAAAAGGGGATATCATGAAAATACTGGAATAGATAAACACACACAGTTTATGCATTCACACACTCCTGTCTCTCCTGACACATAATAACCAGAGGAGCAGAGGTCACAATCCCACATACTACCCACTAGTTAGTGACATACATCAGTACAGCATCCCACTGCTTTTCAGAAATACACAACAGTTATGGTGGCCCAGCAACAGTACATCTGACAAATATCTGGACATAACATCACATGGGGTGAATACACTGAGCTGCTAGGCATGTCACAAAACACTGTGCAAACTACAGGCAGACTGCCACAACACTGCCCTACATTTCTTATGGGGGAATACACATGTACCTGCAAATATAGCAAGCTCTACAGGCATGTAACAGTACAGAGTAACAGACACCTGTGTGAAAGTGCATACCCACAACCAATCTGAACACAGCCACAGTCACATATGGTAAGCATACTTAATATTACAATATATGGACTGTGTGAACAACACCATCCTCATATGTGCCACTCACACACTAACCCTACATATACTGGGCCAATACACAGTGTATTCCGATGCCTGACTGTGGTATGGGACATGTGTCAGTCTGGCCCTACATACATGTACGCCGATAGGGTACCATACACTGCAGCAGCATGCAACATCACATAGAACAGGACCAAGAACAATGAAATCCACCTCAGTCTGTACACATATATACATATTCACATTAAACCCTCTCTCGAAATCACCATAAGTACACAGACCTCACTACTGTACACACTACAATATAATGTCCAGGATTTGTCCTCAAATATAAGGCCTACTATGCATGACATGTCTAGCAGTCTGATATCTCACTGGCTTGTTATCAGGTATGATTTCAGTAAATAATGATGTACTGAACATATGCACTTCTTACTGCATGACATATGTACACAGATTGACAGAGTTGTGGCTGGAGGCACTAACACAGGGCCAATATTGACATGTTGCTGTGATAAACCCATACATTTACTGGTGTAACAGGGTTTGTTGTGACACATGTCTACTGAGGGATATGAAGTCAGTAACTCACATGGCTGTCACCATGTACTGACTGCAATCCTCAGAGTATGCTACTGCATTTCTAAAGATAGGAAATGTGTGAGTAATACAACACATGTAAGACTCCAAACACTGGCCGGTCTGCAGATAGCCCTACAGGTGAGAGTTTCCCCAGCCACATAACACTGTCATGACAGATATTAAATCATGTAGAACAGCCATATCCACACAAACCCTGTTAAACCAATATTACTTGAAATGTAGAAGAGCAATACTTACATTCTGTCCTCATGTCTGGAACATCCCCCTCCTATTTCTTCACCTGTCTCCACAGTGTATGTTGTAACACGTATATCCAACTACCCTCTGTAATGTTATTTGTCAAACACCCACATGATGTCCTGCTCACAGTGAATGAAAAGGGCCAACACCCACATGACATGCTTAGCTACAGGAGTGTGTTTCCATGCAATTGGCTATAGGAATGATACCACAGCTGTTCCACATGCAATCAGATAGTGGGGGACTGCAACTCATGCACAGGCCATCAGCTGATCATGGGCATCCCTTACAAAACACAAGCTGCCTAAGCAAATCAGGTGTACTTTTCCACATCCACCACAGAGTGAGTGAGAGAGACAGATAGAAACAAAGTAAGAAAGGAAGAGAGTAGGAGAGAAAGAGCTAATCATGTTTGTGTATGATCCATGGGTGGAGATATTGTGTACTAATACATACTGTCACATGGTAATTGCACATGGCTGTACACATTTATGGCTGAGAATTGTCGACTAGAATCTCTACAATGTTTGGAAAATGTTGGCTTTGAAATGTTGACATTGGGACATGTAGCTCCTCAATATGATGATGTGACAAAACCAGTTTAGTCTGTCATTACACAATCACCCCAACAGGACACTGGTAATACACACAAGCACACACTTACCAGTACTGTGTTTCAAACCCACTCCTTAGTATGTATTGCTATTACATCGTTATGCAGTTATTACATGTGGCATGGAGCTTAGATGTTGGAGAACTGTCCAAAGGTATCTTTGAATGTGAGTGACATCAGCAACAGTGATAAAGGAGGGATAAGGGAAGTGTAGTACATGTGGCTGTCCACAAAAGCAGGTGTCAAGGAAGACACAACCACACTCTCACAGGGACTCACACACATTATCACACTTGGCAGGGTCAGAACTCCTAATTAGCTAGTTTTCTACCCTAAAGATTAAACACCAACGTAACCAAACCAATGCACAGACTCAGGAAATACGAAAAAAAAAAACAGCAGAGCACGACCCAGGAACACTGATTTAATAAGAAAAATGTTGTAAGCAAAAAACACGCTTTCGGCGAGCCCACCTTCTTCAGACAAAATTACAAGCCAACTAGCTAACGCTTTATATCATCAGTAATCAATCAATTTAATTTAATTAGTACTCCTTATCTAATTAAATAAATCTAATTCTGAATGCAACAGTTTTTAAAAAGATAGCAGATTAAAACATAACAAACCTATGAGCCTGTTTTTAATGTTATTTTAAAATGTTTTAAAACTGTTTTAAATCTATTTTAATCTATTTAAATCTATTTGATGCACACACACAATAAATATAAAAATAAAAATAAAAAATATATATAAATAATTTTAGCAAACAAAAAATAAAACTGATAAATTTAACAGTTCAATTCATTTACATATACATATATATATATATATATGTATGTGTGTGTGTGTACTTGCATCAAAAACAAACTAATATACACATATAAATATAGCAGTATGTGTATATAAATGTATAAATATTATGTAAAATACACTTTATTAATAACTGAGATGTGTTTAAAAACATTATATATTAATATCATTATAACAACTTCATACTAAATTTAAAACCATCTAAAAGAGATAATTACATAATCCCAAAACAAACAACCTTCGTCCTTTTGGTTAATAAACCTATTGGTTAATAAACCTAATTTGTTTAAAACAAAGAACACAACTTGTTGCCATGTTTTGATATATGGGATATATGCATCAATTTATACAAAAAGACAACATGCTACACATTAAACTACTACCTTTTAGTGGATAATAATTTTAGAACACAGGCAATAGATACAAATTCATTTAAGCCTGGATGAGTGTATGCACATGTATGTAGCTGCCAAACTAATTCATTTATTTCCAAATGAATTTGCCAAGGGCCACCTTTGTTGTCCACCAGAATTCTACCCAAAACTGTGAACTTAAAGGAGTGTCCAGAATAGTTATGAATATGCCTTGCAAGAGCATTATTTAAATCCTGCCTAGCTATAGCATAAATGTGTTCATAAATGCGCTGTTTAAGCTTTCTTTCTGTTTTCCCTATGTAAAATGCAGTGCATTTTTGACATAAGGCTAAATAAACCACTCCAGTAGTATCACAACTATGTTTTCCTAATATTTTATATTCGTTCCTAATCCTAACTTTTGGGTCAGTGAGGATATGTTTACATTGGTTACAAGCCCCACACTTAATCATTCCTGAAAGCCATTGACTTGAGGGTTGTGGTTTAAACTCTAACAAAGATTTAACATTCCGCCCTCTTCTAAAGGTTACTTTAGGAACCTCACCTAACTTGTGGGACAAGTAACTATCCTCAGTAATCAAGGCCCAATATTTATTGAGCACCTTCCTAATTTCAAAGTGATCCACTGAGAAGGTACAAAGAAATCTCATTCCAGAACTAGACTGATTATTGTTGTCAGCCCCTGGTCTAGGTAAAATAGAGGGAGCAGTTTCCAGAATGTTAACATCAAAGGAAAGAATAGGTTTATAAAACCCTGATTTTCTTTTATTTACTATTTCTGTTCTGATATCAACAAGCAAGGATGCCGGATAACCTCTGTTTGAAAACATTTCACTCAGATGTTCACATTCTAGCAAAAAGCCATCCAACTCAGAAATCATTCTGGCTGCTCTTACCATCTGGCCTTTAGCTACTGCCTTCTTCTGATAACTAGGGTGAGAACTCGTAAAATGCAGAAATGCATTAGAGTAGGTGGGCTTTTGATAAATAAGACTCTTGTATCTTAAATTGATCTCATCCTTAATAATCAGAATATCTAAATAATTAATCCTGGATTTCTGCAAATTATAAGTGAACTCCAAAAAGGATGTCGTACTTGCGATAGTGTCTAAAAATTTAGGCACCTCAGAGGGAGACCCTTTCCAAATAAGAAACATGTCATCCTGGTACCTTGTATACCAGGTGACATTGTTCCTAAAACCAGCATCGGTGAACAGAAAGTTCCTCTCCCAGTATGCCAGCACTCCATTGGCGAAACTCCCTCCACAGGGCGACCCCATGGCCACTCCTGATTTTTGAAGATAAATTTTGTTATCAAAAGACATAAAGTTGTTATTTAAGACTATTTCTAATAGTGTCTCCACTAAATATGTCGTGTTATCATCTATTTTTTTATCTAAAAGGAATTCACGTGTCCATTGAATGCCCAATTCTTGTGGTATGACAGTATACAAATCCTTAATGTCAATAGTCAAAAACCAGGAATTAACATCAAAGGGAATCTTTCTGATTTCTTGGAGAAAACTCCAAGAATCTTTACAAATCTGAGATTCTTGTTTGATTAAAGGTCTTAAAATACTGTCAACATATTTAGCACATGCAACAGTAATAGAACCACGCCCATCCACAATAGGACGGAAAGGAGGTTGTACTAAACTTTTATGCGTTTTTGGAATGCCAAACAAGACCGGTAGCCTAGGGGCTAAAACATTTAAGTATTGATACAAGTCAGTATCTATAACTCTTTCCAAAAATAAATCCTCTATCATACCTCTAATTTTCACATAAGCAGTGTTGACTTCATTAATACTCACAGTTTGAGAGCTAACAGTATTTAGTAGTGTAACCATTTTCTGAACATACACAACATTATCCATAAAAACCAAACCACCCCCTTTATCCGGCTTCATTACTCTTATGTTACAATTTTTTAACAACACTAAAAACTCTCTTTCATCTCTAGTAATATTATAGTGCCGCTTATAGGAAGGTTTGTTCACCTTAAGAGCCCGTAAATCATATTCACACATCTTTTCAAACAGACGTAGTGTGTCATGTAGTGGGGGGTTAAAAGTGCTAGGAACTCTCAGGGTACCAGATGGAAGTATTCCATCCCCCAACAGTACTTTCAAATTGAGTTTTCTTACAAATAACTTTAGATCAATAATGGTTTTCACTAAGTCAAATGGCATATCAGGCACAAATGATAACCATCTAGCAAAAAACTCAACAAGATTAGAGTCAATGACGAAAGAAGTGTAGTTATAAATTTTAAAATCCCCTTTAGAGTCAGTTAGTGTCACTAGCTCAGGGAAATAGTCTGTCATCTCCTGCGTTGGGCTCTGCGGTTCCTGAAATTGCCCTGATTGTTCCTCGCCTGTCCATTGACTTGTCTGGTTTTTTTGTTGTTCCTGGGAAAACCCTGCTGGTTATTAGCATTATCACAATTGTTGACAGCACCTTCCTCAAAGGAATTGTTGTTACTATTGTCAATCCTGTTAGCATTAATGTTAACAGATTTACTGGTGTTGCTCATAAGCCTTTCGCTACGACGAAGAGGCATCTCTTCAATGTCATTAGATTCTCCTGCTAAATTCTGTTGGCCACCAGTTACATTAAGCTTTTCAGCTTGAGTAATCCATCCAAGCCCATATTTTGCAACTTGTTAGACATTAATGGGGGTCGAGGATAAGCTTTGTGTAACCGGTATTCATTAATTTCTCTGTTAATCTTTTTCATTTTATTATTAGTGAGCTTACTAATAGTAGCCTCAATACTACTAAAAATACGCAAGTACTCATATTTGTATCTAATAAATTCTGAATCAGCCTTAATGTTTTCTTCGAGACTTGCAAGTTCAGTTTTAAAACAATCAACCTCCTTCTGATATTGTGTAACCATCAAATTCATGTACTCAAAACCTTGCTGGTCAAACAATGCCAGCAAGGCTTTGTGGAATTGAGAACCTTCCACTAGTCCAACAGGAAAGCGCCATTGCCGCAAACCTTTCGGAACCAGTTTCTTGACCAAGCATTCTTTTAAATAAGAAATTTCAAGCTGCAGTTTCCTGCACTTGAACAGTTTAGAGTCAAAAACAGTGATAAGATAAGATAAATCACTTACATTCTGTTGACTGCTTTCAGCCACTTCTTCGCTAGTCTCGTCACTAAAAAAATCAATGTGACTGAGAAATCTATTAATTGAAGGGCTTCTTGTAAAATTAGAAGCAGGATTAGTGCTTCCTTCCTGCTCCCCATTTGTTGTACTATTCCTGTTAGCCTGTCCAGGCGGAATATCCGAAGAAGCAGGACTGCGTGCAAAAACAGACCCTGTAGTAAGCAAAGCACCAGAAGTGCTAGTAGGAGTCATCCTCGGAGCCTCAGAATTATTAGGAAAACACGAAGAAACAGAACGAGTGCTTAACGCTGGCAGTAATGAGGAACCAGCGCTTTGCACTCCAAATACGCCAGTAGCTTGCAAAGCTTCCACCTTTTGTGTAAGCTTGTCAACACGATCCATGACAAGCTGCAAAAGGAGAGTCAAGTTGCCTTCAGCGTTCACTTCATTAGCAAAGCTCTCCTGTGTGGGTGAATTACCAGCATCACCATCCCTCTGAGAAAATAAAGATCCTTGAGTAGAAGTGCCCGAACTGCTCATGGTAATCACGAACTTAAACACCAACGTAACCAAACCAATGCACAGACTCAGGAAATACGAAAAAAAGCAGCAGAGCACGACCCAGGAACACTGATTTAATAAGAAAAATGTTGTAAGCACAAAACACGCTTTCGGCGAGCCCAGTGTCTCACCTTCTTCAGACAAAATTACAAGCCAACTAGCTAACACTTTATATCATTAGTAATCAATCAATTTAATTTAATTAGTACTCCTTATCTAATTAAATAAATCTAATTCTGAATGCAACAGTTTTTAAAAAGATAGCAGATTAAAACATAGCAAACCTATGAGCCTGTTTTTAATGTTATTTTAAAATGTTTTAAAACTGTTTTAAATCTATTTTAATCTATTTTAATCTATTTAAATATATTTGATGCACACACACAATAAATATAAAAATAAAAATGAAAAATATATATAAATAATTTTAGCAAACAAAAAATAAAACTGATAAATTTAACAGTTCAATTCATTTGCATATACATATATATATATATGTATGTGTGTGTGTGTGTGTACTTGCATCAACATTGGGTAGAATTCTGGTGGACAACAAAGGTGGCCCTTGGCAAATTCATTTGGAAATAAATGAATTAGTTTGGCAGCTACATACATGTGCATACACTCATCCAGGCTTAAATGAATTTGTATCTATTGCCTGTGTTCTAAAATTATTATCCACTAAAAGGTAGTAGTTTAATGTGTAGCATGTTGTCTTTTTGTATAAATTGATGCATATATCCCCATATATCAAAACATGGCAACAAGTTGTGTTCTTTGTTTTAAACGAATTAGGTTTATTAACCAATAGGTTTATTAACCAAAAGGACGAAGGTTGTTTGTTTTGGGATTATGTAATTATCTCTTTTAGATGGTTTTAAATTTAGTATGAAGTTGTTATAATGATATTAATATATAATGTTTTTAAACACATCTCAGTTATTAATAAAGTGTATTTTACATAATATTTATACATTTATATACACATACTGCTATATTTATATGTGTATATTAGTTTGTTTTTGATGCAAGTACACACACACACACATACATATATATATATATATATATATATATATATATATATGTATATGTAAATGAATTGAACTGTTAAATTTATCAGTTTTATTTTTTGTTTGCTAAAATTATTTATATATATTTTTCATTTTTATTTTTATATTTATTGTGTGTGTGCATCAAATAGATTTAAATAGATTAAAATAGATTAAAATAGATTTAAAACAGTTTTAAAACATTTTAAAATAACATTAAAAACAGGCTCATAGGTTTGTTATGTTTTAATCTGCTATCTTTTTAAAAACTGTTGCATTCAGAATTAGATTTATTTAATTAGATAAGGAGTACTAATTAAATTAAATTAATTGATTACTGATGATATAAAGTGTTAGCTAGTTGGCTTGTAATTTTGTCTGAAGAAGGTGAGACACTGGGCTCGCCGAAAGCGTGTTTTGTGCTTACAACATTTTTCTTATTAAATCAGTGTTCCTGGGTCGTGCTCTGCTGCTTTTTTTCGTATACCCTACAGATTACACAGGTATCACATGTGCCACAGAGCTTCTCAGGTCAATATATGGCCAAAGCATTATTTCAAGGTGGCTGACATCAGAAGGTATGCTATAGTAGAGCAATGGGAGGTGTAGTGAGTGTGAATGGCTTCAAAATCATTAATCTCCACACACACACACACACACACACACACACACACACACACACACACACACACACACACACACACACACACACACACACAGTCACACATTTGCCAGTACTGATATGCATGAGTTCATTGCTTCACGTGTGTAGTAGTTGACTGTACCAGAAGGCTGTACAAGACTAGGCAAAGGGTTTATCTTGGCATCAGGCCACATGACAATGGTCTCCATTGTGGCTCAGGTGTGTAGTACTTGGATTGGCCCACACAGGTGGATATTGTATTCATCATCCACTCATCTGGGCTACTATTGTGGGTGGCCAGTGCTGTGCAATGCTTGTCATGTATGTGATCTATATTCTATAACATGGACAGTGTCTGGGTTGTGCACATGTCCCACGTGCATGTTCTGTGACATGTAGAAGTGGGGTCTCTGGAGCATGTTGTGTGGACAGATTGCTATCATCTGATGTGGCATTCCTGACCTAATGTGGTGAGAACTGGCTATGGAACTGAGGTCATGCCTGCACCTACATTGACAGCATGATACAGGTATTCAGTGGAGTTAGTAGCATCTGTCCATACAGGGCATGTGTATAAGGCATAGTAGTCCCTTTGTGGGTTACAGTTGCAGACTCTACAGTTGTTGCAGGCATCCAATGGGGAACATAGCAAAGGACCACTGTAAGCAATTATTTGCCTATTGTAGGGATATAACAGGATGCCATGTCCTTTTACTTGCTGGATAGCACACACTCAGTCAAGAGATGTTGCACATGACAGTACATTCTGATGTCAGTGGCAGTGTTGTGGTGAACAAGCATGTAATCCACTGCAATCACACCATGGTTACTATCTGTGGGCAATATGCAGGGAACTACCAATATAGTGGTTGTTGCCTAGCTAAGTGTGTTTGTGTATGAGACATGGATGGAGAGTGCTCTCTGAGTAATATAAGGGTTGCCTATATTGTTCACTGATCCATAATGTCACATGTAGAGCTATGGATTGTCTACACCAGCCTCTCTGGTGTTTGACATATGTTGTCCTTGTAAGGTGGACATTGTGACATATAACAGTTCCTCAAACACAGACACACACACACATCCACCCACACACTTGGCAGTACTGAGATTCAAACTCCTACCTCGCTATGTATTGCTAATACAGTGCACCAAATGTATCACACGTGCCACAGAGCTTATTGGATGGATGTTGTCCTAAGGTACTTCTAAGGTGAGGAACATCACCAGCCCTTGTAAATACAGGGATAGGGTGATGTAGTGGGTGAGAGATCCCAAAAATAATTTCATCCTAATTACACATTTACATTTGCCAGTATGAGGTTCAAACCTCTATCTAACAAGCTTTACAGACCATTATGTTATATATTTACCACATGCACCACTGACCTGACATTATATAGGTTTCACATCAGATACTTGTAAGGAGGGTGATATCTGCTGGACTGCTAAAGTCAGGCTCTGAGATGTGTACTGGCTGTAAATAAGGACAAAAACTTTGAGGTAAACACACAAACAATTACCAAAGATGGGATTCAAACCCACAGCTGTGCAGTTACTGTTACTATATTCTTCCACATTTATGGCACGTACCACAGAGGTTATAGGGCTAGCCCTTCTTCAAAGGTATATTTCAAAGTAGATGTCATCAGCAGCCTTGCTAAAGTAGGGCAATGGGAAGTGTAGTGACTGTGAATGGCCTCAAAAACCTTATTCTCTGCACACACACAGAGTTTCACAGTTGTCATGTCTGGGACTAGCACTACTACCTAACTAGTACATAACACAAGACCATTATGCAGTGATGGCACACGCCACGGGGTTTATAGGGCTAGCCCTTCTCCAAAGGTGTATTTCAAGGTGAATGATGTCAGCAGCCTTGCTAAAGTAGGACAATGGGAGGTGTAATGACTGTGAATGGCCTCAAAAGCATTATTCCCTACACACACACACACACACACACACACACACACACACACACACACACACACACACACACACACAGAGTTTTACAGCTGGCATGTCTGGGATTAGAACTTCTACCTAACTAATACATCACACTATACCATTACACAGTTATCGCACAAGCCATGGAGCTTAAATGGCTAGCCCTTCTACAAAGGTGTATTTCAAGGTGAATGACATCTGCCATGCTAAAGTAGAGCCATGGGAGGTGTAGTGACTGGCCTCAAAAACATTGATCCCTACACACACGCAGACACACACACACACACACACACACACACACACACACACACACACACACACACACACACAGTTGCCATATCTGGGATTATAACTCCTAACTAACTAGTATAGCACACTATAGCATTGCACAGTCATTGCACATGCTACAGAGCTTACAGGGCTGAATCTTGCCCAAGGAGGTATTTCAAGGTGACTGACATCAGCAGGCTTGCTAAAGTAGGGCAATGGGAGGTGTAGTGACTGTGAATGGCCTAAAAAGCATTGATCCCTACACACACAAAGTTTCACAGTTGCCATGTCTGGGATTAGAACTCTTTCCTAATTAGTACATCACGCTATAACATTAGACAGTTCTTTCGTGCACCACAGAGCCTAAAGGAATACTTCTTCTCCAAAGGGGTATTTCCAGGTGACTGACATCAGCAGGCTAGCTAAACTAGGAAAATGGGGAGTGCAGTGTGTGTGAATGGGCCATAAACCATTCCTCTGGAAACACACACACAACACTCAGTCACACACAACTTTACATTCGACAAGACTGTGTATACAACTGCTAGATGAATAATGACTTGCACTGTCATGTTATACAGTTATCACAAGCACCACTGACACTATAGTGCTGTGGGCTACCAGAAGCAAATGTCTACAGTGATAAACATTGGCACATCATGTGATATTGGCCAATTGGATGTGTGGTGGGTGGGACAGGACTCATAATGGGAGGATCCTTGTCAATGTCTGTCCTCCACCCCACATCTATGTTTGCATATGCTTGACCTATTATAGTGTGTTGTCCTTGGATATATGTGTGTATTCCTATCTGATGTGGGTGCAAACCATGACTTGTGTGCAATGTGGAATGTGTGCACAGACATCTGCGACTGACAGATAAACGTATTTGCTTGTAGTAATTTCTTGTGGAATACAAGATGAATGAAGCTGTGTCAAATATTGTGGTCTTCAGCCTACATATTCTTGCACAATCATGCCATTCGGGAGGGGGAGCTGCAGACACTTGCTGATGGGTCTGTGTAAATGGTCCAGCACCTTGGTACTGTGGTGGCTGTGGAACCCATGCTTGTACATCTATCAACGTGACAGAATGGCCATATCCTGCTGTGGCCATACCTCTCAGCTGTACAGATTCACACAGGTTACCCAAAGGCAGGACTCATATATCTGGTCATTACCTCTTCATATTGTAGCTTATGAGCAGGTCTGTAGCCAACCATTCCTGTGTTTGCAGGCAGGGATAGTATGGGCACACATCACAGTTTCAGACTTCACACACTTCATGGTGTCCATGCTTCTACATGCCATTGACTATTATGGCAAAATTATGATTTTGGTTTAAAAGCTTATTTTCAGCTTTTTTCATTATCTTCGGGCCCATCCCATTTGTGCACCGTTGCCCTGCGCTTAAATGGCTGATATCGGCCAACAAAAAAAAGTTCATTTTTATAATTTTGAAATTATTTTTCATGCCTATGGCCATATATTTGGGTCTATATTATAACATCGAATTTTATAAAGTTTGAATGTTATAATATCGAACCAGTTTTGTTGAACGCTGAAAACAGCGAAGGTGCAGGACACCGCATTCTTTCCCAGGGAAAGAATTTGGTGGACTGTTGCTGTGGCTTTGCTGTTTTCAGCAGTCGATATGTTGGAGGATTACGGGTCGGGTTCAGGTAAGTGTGCGATTGTGTGTAGGTTAGGGTTAGGGGGCAGGTTAGGTAAGTTAGGGTTAGGGAGTGGGTCAGGTAAGTGTGTGGTTGTGTGTAGGTTAGGGTTAGGGGTGGGTTAGGTGAGTTAGGGTTAGGGCACGGGTGAGGTGAGTGTGCGATAGTGACGGACCTTAGGGTTAAGGTCAGGTTAAGGTAAGTGGATAGCTAGTAGTGTATGTAAAGTTTAGTTTAGGTGTAGGATTTTAAGTGTATGTTTGTGGATTGCTGTTTTTTGTGTGTGTTTGTGTTGTGTGTATGTTTCTCGGAATAGCAATTTTTTTTCCCTGGGAAAAAAAATCGCTATTTTGACTGTTAGTTGTTTGCGGATTTCGATGTTTAGGGTTCTATATTATAACATTTAATCTTTGTAGATTTCAATGTTATAATATAGACCCATATATTTGGCCTTTGGCTTGCCTAAACCTTCTAATACATGCATTTGTATGAGCTATCATGCCTCCGTTTTGTAGTTTACAGAAATGTATTCAGCCAAAGCCAAGTCAAACCCACCTCCGTAAACAGCACAATTAAAAAATGAGGGTTATGCTACTCAATGCAAGGAGTTTAAATCTCAAAATCCACGTGCTCGAAGCACTCCTCAGTATGGAGAACGTCGACATCTGTGCAGTAACTGAAACCTGGTTCAAGGCTCCACAGAGCAACCCAGCACTACCGGGCTACAACTCATACCACACATTTCGGCCACAGAACATGGACTGAAACACAAAAGGAGGGAGTGTATCCATATTCATCAAGGATACCTACACCTCCAGGTTAGCGGTGCAGCATGATACCTCCGAGATCATCCATGTGCAACTAACATCAGGCAAATCTGCAATGCAAATTGTGGCTTGCTACAGATCACCCTCCATGACCCAGAACCACCACTCAAGACACTGGGAGCCTCCAAACACTTGGCCGGACCCAATTCGGCCTTGTTAAAGGCAGATCATGCCTACTAAACCTGGTTGACGTCTTTGAGACAGTCACCAAGGCCATAGATGAGGGGAAGGTAGTTCACACAGCCTACCTTGACCTCACCAAGGCTTTTGACACCATTCCCCACTAGGGAATTATAGAAAAACTCACCAGCCTGAACATAAACCCCTATGTCACGAGATGGGTTGCCAACTGGCTTACAGACGGAATTCACATGGTAAGAATAGCGGGCTCCAGGTCTGACTCTAAACCACTCACAAGTGTTGTCCCACAAGGCTCGGTCCTGAGACCCCTACTGTTTGGCCTATACTTTTCAGACGTACAGGCAAACACAGGAAGACTAGGGCTAATCAAGTTTGCCAATGACTGCAAACTGGGAGACATAATTGACTCTCCGGCTGACACGGATATTCTCCAAAAGGGCCTTACTGAGACGGACACATGGTGTCAAAGTCATGGTCTCAAGCTAAATGCCAAAAAATGCATAGTCATTCCATTTGGGAAAAACAAAACACCCATGAATTACCACATAGGTGGCAGCCTCCTTAATACAGAAGAGGTAATAAGAGATCTAGGGACCCAGGTAGATAGTAATCTCTCCTTTGATAATCATATTGCCAAAGTAGTTAGGAAATCCTTCTATGTAGCCCATCTAGTTACTAAAGGGTTCACATCTAGAAATAAAGAGGTTATAGTGCCCCTCTACTCGTCACTCATCATACCCATCATAGAGCACAATGCCCCATTTGGGATGCACCTCACAAGACACTTCCAATAGCTGGAAATACCACAAAAGTACCTCACCAAGAGGATTACTGGCCTCAAACATATGTCCTATGCAGCCCGACTGGAAAAACTCCAGCTGTACTCTGTCGCATATCACTTACACAGAGGTGATCTTTGTAAGTCAGGTCCAACTCAGAATTGATGGACATGCTCCACCTAAAGAAATTCAAGTCACTGTGAGCCACTCACTCTAGTGAGCTAAACCTTGCCTCAACAATAAAGAGAACATGCTAGAGGGATAGATTCCTGTCACAGAGACTCCTCATGCTTTGAAACAAAATTCCTAACTGCTTTAGGCAAAGCCCCTCACTAACACTCTTCAAGAGAAACCTTGACAAGTGGATGGGTAACAGAAAATACACCCCTGGAATCACTTCATTGGCTCTTCTTGACAGAGGCTCAGTTAATTAATCAATGGGGCGGCAAAAGCTGACACACTCTGGCTAATCTTATAAATGCCCTTGGGCAGATAGCCTAGTACCTACCTATGAACCTACGAGCCTACTGGCTAAATACATTTCTGCAGTCTACACTATTCCTGCATGGACTTCTGCTTGCTTGTTGGATCACTAATTCACCTCATTTGCATGGTTTTTATCTGCAAATGAGATAATTAGCATACAGGGGCTGTGTCCATGCAGGAATAGTACAGGACCACTCATGCACATACCGGGAGCTTATTCCTGGATCGCACGACAGCCATATTGCCTGCAGCAGCTCTTGCACTATTTCTGCATGCCATGCAGAGCTTGCTGAATCCTGGGGAAAATCTTTTGCTGTGTTCTTTACAAAACTTTTTGCCACTTCAAATTTTAGACTAACTAGCTTGATCGTCATCTTTTGCTATCCCAGATTCTCTATTCTGCCTACCATCCTTGACTGCATCCAATTTCTCCCATAATCATTTTACTTAGCTTGTATCACATTCACTCACTAATACCTACTTATACAATCCCCAGGATTCAACAAGCTTCCATGCAGGAATAGCTTATTCCTGCATCGTAACAACCATTTAAGAGCAGCATGGCAGCGTGAGATGCATAGTTATGAAGGCGCACTGCCTCTGCTCCTAAATGGACACGGAGCATGGATGAGTGCAGGGGGGGTGTGTCTGAGTTCAGAGCTCTCACAATATACATGCCCCTGCACTCAAGAATTGCATTTTGGCAATTACAATGAACGAGAATGCTCATTGGGGTTGCCACCTCTTCAAATGCCCAAAATGGAACTGTCAGTGTACAAACATGACATGTTGCAGGACAAAACACACCCTCAGCCAGTGCAAAGGTCATAGTCCCACTTTCCAGGAAAACCCTACGCTCATAACAACTGAAACATGCCAATATTTCTTTCAAATGTGCAGATGCACCCAGAAATCCACAGCAATAAGTGAAACCTGTCCCTTCCTAGAGAAAATAACACTAGAATTTATTTTATAAAATTGATTAAATTTAACCGTAGCTGCTTGGGTTTGCCCATTGCTTAGCTACGCATACTCTAGTTTAAATGGCACAAGAAGGTAAATAGCAAGATACAGTTAGATGAAGCAGTACTGCAATAATATAGTGGTTAGGGTGATCACTTTGTGAGCAGGCATTCTCGGTTTGATCCTCACTGTAGTAAATACCATTTTCTATGTAAAAGCCATTCATGAACAATTTTTTGCTGTATAATCTACTAAATAACATATATTTGTGAACTGGAGTACTGCATTAAGTGCAGATGTGAGGTGTCATTGTAATAATGTAGTAAAATCCACAGATAAACACAAGTGCCCCATGCAATATATGTACACATAAATCAGGGATACTAAACAAAGTTATAATGTGTAATGAATGATAAATCAATACCATACAGCAAATAGTGCAAATAATATATAAAGTGTCCAAATCTACCACTTTCCCAAGATCCATGTTTCATTTATTTCTAAATTAGCGCGGGGGTAAGTGGGAGTAAGCACTTTTAAGCAGTAGTAAGCGGGTTTAAGCCTGTTTGCATGAGGGTAAGCAATGCCTACACAGATTAAGCAATTTAGAGGCTGAGTGTAAGAAAATTTAACCTGAAGTTAGCATTGCTTACCATCACACAAACCAGCGCAAACCCACTTACAACTGCTTAAAATTGCATTAATCACTCTGTATCCAACAGCCCCTGTTCTACCCAGTAACAAAATACATCCCTTGCAGGGCTTGAACCCAGGATCCAGCAGTTAACCAGTAAGCCATCACAGCTGTACATAAATGTGAGGTATATCCAAACAGATCCTCACTACAGCAAAATCACAATATACATGTGAAAGGAAGCTATAAACAATTTTTGTTGTATAACCTACTAAATAGCATATATATGTGAACTGGAGTACTGAATTAAGTCCAGATGTGAGGTGGCATTGTAATAAAGTGGTGAAATCCCTCAATAAACACAAGTACCCCATACAGTGAATGCACACATGAATCACGGATGCTAAACAAATATATAACATGTAATGAATGATAAATCAATGCCAAACAGCAAATAGTGTGCAAATTTAAAAATAAGCAATGCTAAGCATTGCACACCTCTAGTCCAGCTAAATGGGTTGCCCATTGGCAATACCAACCTTAGATAAGCATTTTCAAAACCATCCAATCACTGTGAAATGCTGGCAATCAGCACTATTTAAACCCCACAGGTGGGAAAACATCTCATAACTGGTTGCAGCTTCCTCCTGTAGGCACAATGGCTGGTGTTGGAGAAGGATCGAGCTTCCGAGTGCAGTGCTGGGACATTCGGGAGTCCAAGGTCATGGCAGGACTCCTGGTAAAAGACCATGAAGAGAGACTGCTGAAGGGCCAGTACCAGGGTTCTCATAATAAAGTGGAAGCCTGGGATCATCTCGGCCGTGACCTCACCAATGCCACTGGCATCCCTCGAACTGGTGAGCTGGTCAGGCATCACTATGCCAAACTGAAACAGGGAAAGAGGGAGCTCTTGGATCAGTGAATCCAAGAAGCTAGTCAGGGTGATGTCCCAGCAGTGTGTAAGTACTCATTCTACTAACTGTTTAATAATTGCCTAGCTCATGTATATTATGGATAGGTATGGCTAAATATTCCTCTTATGTCTCTGTCAGCTGCAGCAAAGTGGGCTGTGAATCAGAAAGCCCATGCATGTAGGCTGCAAAGGCTGCAACATGAGGCAGGTTAGTGATACTCTTGAATGAACTGTCATAAGAAATAAATCTAAAAGTAGAAAGTTAATTGCCTTGTATAAAACTTGTATTGTGTATGGGATGTACTGAATAAACCAGACAATATGGCAGGAAGAGTCTTATATAGGTTGTATGTAAATAAAAGGGTAACAGCCTAGAAATAAAGGTCTAACTCCTGGACTGCGTGTGTTTACTCTGGTATCATATGGTAATGTAGTGTTGAATTCTCTTAATAGTACTGTTTTATTTAGCACTATTACCCACACGGTGCTACATAAATAAAATGTTTAGGAATGTCTGTATATGACTGTTGTAATCACAATGTCATATTGTTCAACTGAGGTAGACTTAGACAGAAAAAAGTGAAAAGATACACAACAAAATGCAAATAGCACACTCAACTGTGATGTAAACTGTCATATCTTTAGCATACACAGCCATGGTATGGGAGTGGTAGTAAGCTGTATGCATAATCACACCCCTCAACTGTACAGATTTTGTCAGAAAGTTCAAATAATTGGCTTAGTTTTCCTGCCTGTCACTCTGTCCCTCTGACAAATCAGTGGGATGATCCTAGAAGTTTAGGCAGCAAATAAAGACATACAACTGATTGTCAGACATCATAACTGTCAGAAATATATCTATAAGAACAAACCTGTCAGTCTAGCAACTCAACACAATGTTATGAGAGTATTATGCAAATTATGTCCCATCTCTACCCCTATGTTGTGAAGCTATGACCAGAGTGCATGCAGTAACAGAGTGAGACATATGTGCATAATAATTACGAGGAATCTGGTAATATATGTGGCAACATTCAGGTAGTGTTAACAAACATTTCCTCCACAGGTCTTCAGATAAGAAAACTGTGCCTGGAAATAAAAGATTGAAATCCTGGACTGGTACTGTTTAGACTGGTATTGTATGGCATTGTTAGTGTTGCAGTTTCTCTGAATAATAATGTATTACTCAACACAGTCACCCACACTGTGCTACATAAAAAACTGTCTAGAATCCCTGTATAAGACTGTTGTAATTACAAGGTCAGAGTGTAAAACCACAGGAGACTTATAGATACAAATCAGTGAAGGGTTACACATCAATATCTAAATAGCACACTCAGCTGTGATGTACACTGTTTTATTTTTAGCAGACACAGCCATGGTTTGAATCCTGGGAGTGGTAGTAAGCTGTATGCAGAATCATACCCCTCAACTGTACAGATTTGTTCAGAATGTCCAGATAATTGGCCCATATCTGTCCCCCTGGCAAATCAGTGTGATGATCTCTGAAATTTAGGCAGCTTTTAATGAAATGTAATTGACTATCAGACCTGTAAATATTCAGAAAATGTATATGAAAACAAACCTGTCATTGCAGAAACTCACCAAATGTTTATGAGGGTAATTGTCAAAATATGTCCCAGTTCAACCTGCATGTTGTCAAGCCTTGACCAGAGTGTGTGCAATAAGAGATTGAGAGGTATGTGCATAACATCAACCTGGAATCTGGGAATATGCGTAGAAACAGTCGGGTAGTGTTAACAAATAATACCTCCACAGGTATACCAGGTAAGAGGTGTATACTGCAGGTAAAACACAGTTCACATATATAGTTGTCTACAAATATACCACTGTCCAAACTAAGGCCATAGGGTAGTGTAATAACACCTGTAAGGTACAGATTTCAGCAGTGACTAAGAAAGTAGTGAGAACTACAGGGATATACAAGTTGTTAATTGGCATGCCCCCCCACCATATCTGCAACAATAATCTAAATACACAACTCAATGGGTATGTGTACAATTAAATCTACTGTTGGGACATATGTCCTATTGTTTGATAAATATTGAAATGTGTTCCTATGCATATGCCATGTTGAAATACTTCCACATTGGTGGCATGCTGCCATCAATGTAGCCTGCATGCTGTTGTAATGGCCACTGTGGTTCCATATATGCATGTGTTCTGTTTGCTATGAAACTGTTCCAAATCTGGTGTTTCGGGTTAATGGGAATATCTATGCATGTTGTTATAACTAATCCTGGAATCTGTTGATTATTACTAACCCACATATGTTTTAAAATTGCAACACCATAGCACATTTGGGAAGGCCGGTCCCAGCAGACCCACCTCTCCCAACTCATCTGGCCATGGCACTGAGCACCAGCATGTCTAGGGCACACCCCAGGACCTCCTCATCTGCTGGTCCTGTACCACCTTCAGAGGGAACCACCTCAGGGGATGGGACTCACCACCCTGGGAGCAGGCATGGACAGGAAACTGTCACTCGTCATCAGGTCCGGGGTCTGGTGTGTAGCGAGCTCCGCAGGAAGTTTGGAAATCAGCTATACCAGTTTGAGGGCTGTGTGGCGCATTTAGAGGGTCAGCCTGCCCCTCCTACCCAGCTCCTAGCGCAGCCACCTTCGCGGCCATGAAGGTGCAATGGTGACTGGCCATGGGTGTGGACCTCAGTCACACTGTTTCCATTTGGGGGCTCATGGGCTTCCAACTTCCAAACACCCCTCCCCATCCAAAGTGTTTACCCCCACATGTGTCATATACCACCCCTGTATGCTGTTTTGTTTGTCTTGTCTGTCATCTTACCAAAGCTACCTCCCCAAATATACCTACTATCCTACCCCAAAATCCCACTCTCACCTTAAAAAAAGAAAAAAAAGTAAATCTGTTCCCCCCAGAAAATCTTGCCCATTACATAGCTGTCAATTTCACACATGTGTCCACTGGACATGTGTAATATGGTCTAATTGGCTTCACAACATATTATTCTTGTCCTCACCCATCTCTCAGGAGTTTGGGTGTCAAAATGTAACTCCAAATCAGTGTATATACACAGCTGTTGCTGTAGAAGAAATGGGCTGATATGGACCTTCCCTACACCCATCCTGCACATCCCTAGCTATTTTCCCAACTGTATTTCCCTCTTTGTACCCCTTTTTCACCACTTTCCTATCACCCCTTTTTCTTTTCATTTAAAGAAATTAGCATAGGGGTAAGTGGGTTTAATCCTGTTTGCGCGGGGGTAAGCAATGCCTGCACAGGATAAGCAATTTAGAAGCTAACTGAGTGTAAGAATATTTAACCGGAAGTTAGCATTGCTTACCATCGCGCAAACCCACTTACAACTGCTTAAAAGTGCCTTAATCACTATGTATCCAACAGCTCTTGTTCTGCCTAGGAAGAAAATAAACAGCTTTTGCAAGTTTCAGACTTAGGATCCTCCACACAATAGCCAAAGTAATTTACCACTAAGCCATATCAGACATAAGGAATGCTGATGTTTTCTCAAACATATCATCCAGCACAGTCATTCAACAGTAGAGGAAATGTATTTATATATGTAGAAGTATATATATATATATATATATATATATATATATATATATATATATATATATATATATATATATATATATATATATATATATATATGTGTGTGTGTGTGTATATAGATGTATATATATATATATATATATATATATATATATATATATATATGTATATGTATGGTTCCCCTTTATAATATCGAGATACTGAAAGCTCGAATTTCAGTATCTTGAAACTAAAATGTCGAACAGCCCACAATCCCAAAACACACAAACATGAAAACCTGAAATCCCAAACATTCACAAACCATACACCACACAACATGCACATCATTCAACCCACAACACACAAACTACACAATCCTACACTACACTACATCTACCCCACCTACTTATATATACCAATTCCGAGATCGCACTAACGATTGAACAGTGCATCACTCACACACAGACATTCCACACTCCCTCGCACAAACACACACACACACACACACACACACACACACACACACACACACACACACACACACACACACACACACACACACACATCACACATACACACACACAACCTCCTTACCCTAACCCACGTGCACAACTTACAATAAAACTCACATACACTCACTTACCTTCACTTCTGTAAACCATCCTTGCCAAATACTTCCTGTCCCATTCCTACACTACATAAGCGTAGATTCAAGCTATTCGAATTCGCCCTTATGCACTTTCGAGTTTTTACATTTTCGCCTTTAAGGTCCCGAGATACTAAAATTCGAGCTTTCAGTATTTCGGGATTATAAAGGGGAACTATATATATATATATATATATATATATATATATATATACACATATGTGTGTGAGTGTGTGTGTGTGTATATATATATATATATATATATATATATATATATATATATATATATATTTAGATATATAAAAGAACACAATAAATACATATATGACCAAAGGCACCCTTAATTGGGATGAGGGTGCCCAATTTAAGTACCTTTGTAATTACTGATGTCATCTCCTCCTACACAGCCAAAAAGATCTACCTTGCAACACAATATCATCACTTGCAAGCCTCATACCCAGGATCCTACACAACATAGCTACAAGAAGTTAACAGCAATCCATCTTACCTGTACAATGTCAGGATGGTATCAATAAGATATCATGCACAACAGTCTGTGCACCACAGGAAATGTACAATGTGGAAGCAGTAAACATTCCAGTAATACATATACACTCAGACATACATGCAGATATATATACACACACACACACACACACACACATATATATATATATATATATATATATATATATATATATATATATATATATATATATATATATATATATATATATATATATATATAGATATATTGATATATACATATACACACATATACATACATTATTATGTATAGATATGTATAGGAAGATACATATTTAGAGGATGCACAGCATTTTTAACAGCCAGTATTCCTACAGATGCCACCTTTTAAAATGGACAGTGTTTGATTCTTTCATACAAAAGACAATTATTGCATGAAACATATAACCACAGTGAAGTCAAAGGATATGACACCACACACAAGTTTGCATACATAGAAAATGTTTATGTGTGTACAATTTCAGTTGTATATGCCATTTCATATAGCTGTTAGGTGTTTGAAATACATAATAACTGAGTAATGCAACTCTCAAGCAAAACATTTTATAAAATAATCTGAAAGCATAACATATGTTGCTGTCCAGGCCAAGGCCTTCAAGTAGTGCAACAGTAAAAAAACACTGGCCCAGAAGATAAGAATCAATCAACAGAATGCAGATGTATTTCACCAGCCTTCAATTACACTCTGTACTCAAACCCTAGGGGGAAAAGAATTAAGTTGTCACAATGAAGATGTATCTGTTACATAGCAATGCTTAACTTAAAACATCACTATCCCACTGACAAACAGAACTGTCTGTAACATAATAAGCACTAGCCCACCAATGTTCCCAAGGTGAAATGTATGAAAATGTGCAGCCATATACCTTAAGGTGTCTTATTACTGATATCTCTCACATGTAACAGCCTACAACTTATATGGTGCATATCCCTCCCTCATAAAATGACTTACAAGGGCATATAACAGTGTTACATACACTGAACTCTGGACTGTACAAGGACACACACGTTTTGTCCAGCTGTAGCCCACATATATATGGACCCTACCCCACAATATGTGTGGGGGTCCACAACATCACTGGAATGATGTCAGGAATGCCAGCACAACATAATGATAGGCCACTACTTAACAACCTCTTACTGCATGACATATGGACAAAGCCTGGTATATAGGTGGAGGACAGAGGCTGGAACACAGGGCCATATGTGCAATATTGTTGTTATACACTGAGAAAGATCCTGGTGTTACAGGATTGTTTGCAACATAGCCTTATTCAGGAATATGACGTCAGAAACACAAATGGATGTAGCCATGTACTGATAGCACTTCCAAAGCAAAAATCACCAACTAGTAAGTAAAAAATCCACGACACTGCAAAAAGATTCAAAAGCTGTTTATTTCATCAAAAACACACTGAGCGCTTTCACCCATCATTCCATGGGCTTCTTCAGAGTAAAGTGCATAGAAACAAAACTGCTTTTGTAAGTTGATCTGCCTTCGATTAATCAATCAATTAACAATTAATTACTTGATTAAGCAGTAACACATATTAAATAATGATGTCAAATGCCTTCCTGAAATCTTCCTAATATATTAATCACATAGCAACAATGACAAACATATAGAAGAAAATATAAACATTGCAAATAGCATAATCACTCACATAGTTGAATAATTAAAACAATATAAAATGCTAAAATGCTCTGAACTACTTCCTGAATGTGTGGTTCCTATACATAAAACATCTCATTCAAAAATATGTGATATTCTAAGATTATTCCTTGTATAAAAAATAAATATAAATATATGTTTACATAAAAGTATAATACATTCTACTGTATCAAGTACGATTTCTGAGTACACTGCTTATCGAAATGCACTCATTAATATCTGGTGGTTTGTTAGCTTCTAAACGAAGCTGCCACAGACATTTTCTCATTTCCAACAAAGTCTTAAAATCACCACTGGCCTCAGTCTTAGGTGGTTTACCTTTGAAATGTTGAAAATCATGTTGTCAAACGGCCCGTTGGCAGAACCATAATGCTGAATTCTGGATGTCGAACATCACCGAAGTTCGAAACTCAGCAAATCGAACAGCAGATTCCCTGAGTTTCGAACTCCACTGTCGAACACACAATGTAATGCAGAGGGGCAAGCCCTCCTGACCCCCCACACCCCCCACTTTAATATTCTAACTCCGAGATCGCACTACAGTGGGGAAAGTGTCCATTTCCCGATCCCCACTATAGTGCAATCTACACCCAAAATGCCGAATCTGCAATGAGCGAATGTCACTGTGCATTCACTCATTGCACATTTGATGCATTTTCTTTTTGACTATGTAAAAACTAGAAAACGTCCTTTCAGACTTTTTACTTTCACAAATTTGCATTACGCACATGTAAAGGTAAACCGTCTTAGGTACCCGATCTATTACAAAAAATAAAAACCTTTTAAAATGTATGCATACTGTACTATGTGTAAACAGGGCACTAGTTCCTTTTTTGTTTTTGATATCCCTGTTATGTTCCAAAATACATTTCCTAAGTTTACGTATAGTTTTGCTGACATAAAATGCCTGGCAGCTGAGGCAGGTGGCAAGATACACCACCATGTCTGTATTACAATTGCAGTGCCCAGGGCACCTTAGTAATCTATTGTAATTATTCACCTTAACATATGGACCATCCTTTATAAACTTACATGTGCTGCAAAAACCACATTTCCCCATCCGAGAAATGTTATTGTATGGGTCCATGGAACCTCTTTCCAATAACTCTTTTAGGTTCCTACCGCTGCTATATGAAAACATAGGTTTTGGACACACTGATTCCATCTGTTCCCTAGAAAATACATTGTCCCAAATTGTTTTCATAATCATCTTTATCTTGGGTGCTATGTGGTTGTATTCCAATATCAAAACTGCATTCTTAGAAAAAGCATTTTGCTATGTCTCTCGTGTTCTCCAATTTAACACCTTCCCCTTCAATGTCAAGGAGACTTGGTATGTAGTGGGACCGTCTTTTGTTGCAAATCTCATTTTGGGTTCTAGATAACAAATCCTGGGGTAACCCCTGTTCCTAAAGAGATCCATATGATACTCCATTTCTTTGAGAAAAATATCATCCTGACTAACCAGTCTTGAAACCCAGACCATTTGTCCTTTCACTACATTCTTCTTTAGGGTATGTGGGTGGCAACTCTCATAATGTAGAAAAGAGTTACTATAGTTTTTTTTATGGAAGGTGCTGGAGTTGGTTTTACCTTCACATTTATCTTTACTATAATGATTGATAAACCTCAAAAACCAAGTCGTGTTACCCAAATAATCAATAAACTCCAGCAATTCTTGCTACATTCCCTTCCATAAAATTAATATGTCATCCAGGTACCTTAAATAGGTTAACATTTTAGATGCAAATCTTGAATTAAAGACAAACTGTCTCTCCCAATCAGCCAGAACTAGATTTGGGTATATGGGGGCACACCTTGCCCCCATCACTACCCCTTCATTCTGCTTATAAAACTCTCCACTGAATAACATAAAGTTGTTCAACAAGATCATATTCATCAATTCAACCATTAATTCTCTAAAAACATTGTGTAATTCCCCAAATACATTCAAGCTGTTACCAAAAATTCCAGACCTATCTCGTGGGGAATAATGGAAAAAAGGTTTATGATGTCAGTTGTTACAAACATAAACTCTTCATTGGCCTTTAGGTGTTTATTTTGAATAGTGTCCAAGCAGTGCCAGGAATCCCTTAATATATAGGGGGTCTTTTCCAAAATTCTCTTGCAATACAAATCAATGAATCAAGCTATAGCTTCTGTCTTAAACCCCATGTCAGCTACAATTGGTCTAAATGGTTGTGAATTTATACATTTATATATTTTTGGAATACAAAACTGGGGTATCACAGGATGATCTACCATAAGGTATTTATATTGTTGTTCCTAAATGATCCCTTCACTTAGGTATTCATACAGTTGCCAATCTATCTTTGCATTTGCTTGGTACACATCAAATTTTGACACTCTTTCATAAGTACTGTTGTCATTCTTAGTGTGTAATCCATACTAGTAATGATCACCCCCCCCACCTTTGTCTGGTTTCATTACTCTGTATGTGCTTGGTCCTGTGAGTTGTTTCAAGAAAAACTTTTCACAATTAGTTAAATTATTTATACTCATCTTGTCTGACAAAACACAACTCCTGATCTGACTGTCACATTATTTTTCAAACACCTTAATATTGGGGTTACAAGGTGGTATAAACATGCTACTTTGCTTAAGGTTTAAAATATGGTCAACCAAGGGGTTATCATTATTAGCAAAAAACACCTTTAGATTCAACAATCTAGTATATAGTTTTAATTGTATAAGCAGCCTCCCCACAGCATATCTATACGTAGGTATATAGGAAAATCCCTTTTAAAACAATGTAGTATAATCTGTGGAAATTCCTAACTCAGTAAAGTTATAAATAGAAAAATTATTAACACAAATGTGATTGCAGCCTAAGGTGTTCAAATTTGTCTTTTCAAAACAATTGTACTCATCAACAGATTCAATACATATACTTTCAAACATAGAAACATCACCATTAAGAGACTCAGACACAAAAGTCATGTCTCGACCATCATAATCACTCAATTAGTTTCATAGTTTCATAGTTTAGTACTAGGCTATCTGCCCTGGGGCATTTATAAGCCTAGCCATAGTGATGTGGCTTGCGCCACCCCATGTAATGGCACAAAAGTGTACAGAATAGATTTAGAATACTGTGCCTCTGTCTAGTAGTGACACAGTGAAGACCCCCTTATATAATAGAATTAGTTTACTGTGCCTCTGTCTAGTAGTGACACAGAGATGACCTCGCGTGAACTCGATCTCCCATCCACTGCCAAGATTTCTCTTGAAGAGAGTCAGTGAGGGGCTCTGCCTAACATGAACCGGGATTCTGTTCCAGAGTATGGGAAGCCTCTGAGTTATGAATCTGTCCCTCCAGCATGCCCTATTCATATTTGTGCTGAGGTTTAAATCTTTAGCTCTCGTGGTTCTGATGGATTTGGATTTTTTGAGGTGGAGCATGTCCATCAAATCCTGATTGGACATGGCCTTGTACGTCAGGCACAGATCACCTCTGAGTAGGCGGTATGCTACTGAATAGAGCTGAAGTTTCTTTAGTCTGGCAGCATATGACATATGTTGGAGACCCTTGATCCTCTTGGTGAGGTACTTTGGGGTCTCTAGCTGTTGCAAGTGCCGGGTGAGGTACATACCAAATGGGGCATTGTACTCAATCATGGGCATGATAAGGAGGAGTATAGGGTACAATGACCTCCTTTGATCTGGATGTGAATCCCTTCATGATAAGGTGGGCAAGGTAGAAAGTCTTTCTAACCACTTTGGCAATGTGGGTGTCAAATGAGAGGTCACTATCGACTTGGATCCCCAGGTCTCTGATTACTTTTTCCGTACTCAGTGGGTTACTGTCTATGTGATAATTTGTGGGTACTTTGTTTTTCCCAAAGGGGATGACTATACATTTTTTGGCATTTAGTTTAAGGCCATGACTCCGGCACCAGTTGTCCGTTTCAGTGAGGCCTTTCTGTAGGATGTATGTGTCAGCTGGTGTATTGACTATGGCGCCAAGTTTGCAGTCATTATGGTTGGTTCTGCTGCTCTTCTGCTAGCCAGAGTTGTAATTGTGCCATTGATTGTGGCGAACATACCTCTGACCCCCCCATCTCCCCCACCTATAGTTGTTTGTGCCCCTTCCCGGTGTACCTATTGGGGCATTCTGCTGTTGGTTGTGGTTCCTTATATGGTTGGAATGCCTCAGGGTTAGGGGCCTAAAAAAACTCACTTTCTTCTTGTGCATCAGTGGCAGTTGATCCGTGAGCCCCATCTGTGGAAAACTGACCATTTTCATATTCCACTGGTGCCTTATTGTCCCTAAAGGACTTGGATGTAGACTAAGCTCTGTTCTCTTTATAGTCATTAATGTCTGTCAGAATTTTCCCATTTTCTCTCTAAACCAACCTTCACAAATTTGTCAACATCAGTAAATATCTCATCAAAACAAGACATGTTGACAGTAAACAACAAATCATTTTGAATACTATTTTTTAATATAACTAGTTCATTTTTGAGTTTAGACAATTTTAAATTGTTGTTGTGGATAATGATCTGCATCTTGACCATATCTGTGTGGTCAAACAGAATTTTACGTCCTGGAATGCTTTCAAATCCTCACCGATGCCCATAGGTAGTTTGATGCAGCTCAATGGTACACTCAAGAAATGAGTTATCCATCAGCAAGGTTTTGAATTTCTTTGTTAATTTTTCAAAATGAATTAATTGTGTATTAAAAGTCCCCAAATTAACATTATTGAGCATTGACAACCTCAGATGAAGTGTAGGAGGATCTAAAAGCAACTCAAAATCCAGAATCACTGTGTTTCTGACATCACTGCCACTCTGCACCTTCGGATTTGTAGTGTCGAGTCTGTTAGCAACAATTTGCATAGCATTAACCCCACAAAAAGGGGGTGCATGTAAATTAAGCAACTCCTCTTACATTGAGGTTAAAGACACATTTGGACCCACGGTATTTGCAACCTTGTTATGCAGCAAACCAGGAATGTGTGTGGATAAATCCACATATTGATGAAAAGTTGTTCCATATCTCAACAGGAATCACACTGTAGTTCACTTTCATTCGTGGAACCCACTATAGGGCTCAATATCACAGCGAGGAACCCTGGCAGGTCTGGATAATGTTGAAAACACTTCCACAGCAAAAATCACCAACTAGTAAGTTAAAATTCCACGACACTGCTAAAAGATACACCAGCCGTTTATTTCATCAAAAACACACTGAGCGCTTTCACCCGTCATTCCGTGGGCTTCTTCAGAGTAAAGTGCAGAGAAACAAAACTGCTTTTGTAAGTTGATCTGCCTTCAATTAATCAATCAATTAACAATTAATTACTTGATTAAGCAGTAACACATACTAAATCTTTCTTCTTCTTCTTTCGGCTTTTTCCTGGTTAGGGGTCGCCACAGCGGATCATCTGTCCGCTCATGACTGGCAGTGGAGTTTTACGGTGTTGTGTTGCCAGCCTGGCACCCAACCTTCCACAGAAGGCACATACACACACACACACACACACTCACACCTAGGGCCAATTTAGAGTGTCCAATCCACCTACTGCATGTCTTTGGGATGTGGGAGGAAACCGGAGCACAAGGAGGAAATCCACATGACCACAGGGAGGACATGCAGACTCCGCACAGAAGGCACCCCAGCCGAGAATTGAACCGGAGAACCTCTTGTTGTGAGCCGGCAATGCTAACCGCTGCACCACCATGGCCGCCCAGTAACACATACTAAATAATACTGTTAAATACCTTCCTGAAATGTTCCTAAAATATTAATCACATAGCAACAATGACAAACATATAGAAGAAAATATAAACATTACAAATAGCATAATCACTCACATAGTTGAATAATTAAAACAATATAAAATGCTAAAATGCCCTGAACTACTTCCTGAATGTATGGTTCCCTATACATAAAACACCTCATTCAAAAATATGTTATATTCTAAGAATACTCCTTGTATAAAAAATAAATATAAATATAATATATGTTTATATATAAGTATAATACATTCCATTGTATCAAGTACGATTTGTATCTGAGTACACTGCTAATTGAAATGCAGTCATTAATACCTGGTGGTTTGTTAGCTTCTAAACGAAGCTGCCACAAGCATTCTCTCATTTCCAACAAAGTCTTTGGCTTCGTTCATTGGTTTGAATTGCAAGAGAATTTTGGAATAGACCCACTATATATTAAGGGATTCCTGGCACTGCTTGGACACTATTCAAAATATATACTTAAAAGCCAACGAAGAGTTTATGTTTGTAACAACTGATATCATAAACCTTTTTTCCATTATTGTCCATGAGATAGGTCTGGAATTTTTGGTAACAGTTTGAATGTATTTGGGGAATTACACAATGTTTTAAGAGACTTAATGGTTGAATTGATGAAGATGGTCTTGTTGAACAACTTTATGTTATTCAATGTTATTCAATGGAGAGTTTTAAAAGCAGAATGAAGGAGTGGTGATGGGGGCAAGGTATGCCTCCATATACACAAATCTAGTTCTGGCTGATTGGGAGAGACAGTTTGTCTTTAATTCAAGATTTACATCTAAAATGTTAACCTATTTAAGGTACCTGGATGACATATTAATTTTATGGAAGGGGACGGAGCAATAATCGCTGCTAAATCAAGTAATTAATTGTTAATTGATTGATTAATTGAAGGCAAATCAACTTGCAAAAGCAATTTTCTTTCTATGCACTTTACTCTGAAGAAAGCCACGGAATGATGGGTGAAAGCGCTCAGTGTGTTTTTGATGAAATAAACGGCCGGTGTATCTTTTGGCAGTGTCATGGATTTTTTATGTACTGATAGCACTCAACAGACAGAATGCCAGTGATATATCAGAGACAAGACCTGTGTGGTGAACAGACAAAACATAACAGCCAATCCTCTGGCCATTATATGGATAGGCCCACAGTTGAGAGCTATGCAGACAGACTGCTTTCCATGCTAAACTAGCATGTACACACAAACCCTGTAAAACTAGTGTTATACAATGCATATAACTACACTACTCACACTGTCTGTAGTTTCATAGTTTCATAGTTTCATAGTTTAGTACTAGGCTATCTGCCCTGGGGCATTTGTAAGCCTAGCCATAGTGATGTAGCTTTTGCCACCCCATGAAATGGTACGAAAATGTACAGAATAAATTTAGAATACTGTGCCTCTGTCTAGTAGTGACACATTGAAGGTCCCCTTATATAATAGAATTAGTTTACTGTGCCCCTGTCTAGCAGTGACACAGATGTGACCCCTGGGCTAAACTTACGATCTCCCATCCACTCATCAAGATTTCTCTTGAAGAGAGTCAGTGAGGGGCTCTGCCTAATATGAACTGGGATCTTGTTCCAAAGCATGGGAAGCCTCTGGTTATGAATCTATCCCTCCAGCATGTCCTATTCATACTTGTGCCGAGGTTTAAGTCTTTAGCTCTCGTGGTCCTGATGGATTTGGATTTTTGAGGTGGAGCATGTCCATCAGGTCCTGATTGGACATGGCCTTGTACGTCAGGCAGAGATCACCTCTGAGCAGGCGGTATGCTACTGAATAGAGCTGAAGTTTCTTTAGTCTGGCAGAATAAGACATATGTTGGAGACCCTTGATCCTCTTGGTGAGGTACTTTTGTGGTCTCTCCAGCTGTTGCAAATGCCGGGTGAGGTACATACCAAATGGGGCATTGTACTCAATCATGGGTCTGATGAGGGAGGAGTATAGGGGTACAATGACATCCTTGGATCTGGATGTGAATCCCTTCATGATGAGGTGTGCAAGGTAAAATGTTTTTCTAACCACTTTGGCAACGTGGGTGTCAAATGAGAGGTCGCTGTCAACTTGGGTCCCTAGGTCTCTGATTACTTTTTCTGTACTCAGTGGGTTGCTGTCTATGTGATAATTTGTGGGTACTTTGTTTTTCCCAAAGGGGATGACTATACATTTTTTGGCATTTAGTTTAAGGCCGTGACTCCGGCACCAGTTGTCCATTTCTGTGAGGCCTTTTTGTAGGATGTATGTGTCCGCTGGTGTATCGACTATGGCGCCTAGTTTGCAGTCATAGGTTCATAGGTTCATAGGTTCATAGGTTCATACTAGGCTATCTGCCCTAGGGCATTTATAAGCCTAGCCAGAGTGTGTATGGCTTTCGCCACCCATTTTAAATTAATTTTGCTATGCCCTTTTTCGAGGTTAGTATACTGCGCTTCTGTCTAACAGTGACACAGAAGTGATACCCGGGGTAAACCTACGATCTCCCATCCACTCATCAAGATTCCTCTTGAAGAGAGTCAATGAGGGACTCTGCCTAAACTGGACTGGGATTTTATTCCAGAGTGAAGGGAGCCTCTGGGTTATGAATCTGTCCCTCCAGCATGTCCTATTTATTTCAGTGCTGAGGTTTAAGTCCCCGAGCGTGGCTCGATGGGATTTGGATTTTCTGAGGTGCAGCATGTCCATTAATTCGGGTTGGACATGGCTTTATAAGTCAGGCACAGATCGCTTCTGAGCAGGCGGTATGCCACTGAGTAGAGCTGGAGTTTCTTTAACCGGCAGCATACGGCATCTGTTTGAGCCCCTTGATCCTCTTGGTGAGGTACTTTTGGGGTCTTTCCAGTTGCTGCAGGTGTCTGGTAAGTTACATCCCAAAAGGGCATTGTACTCAATTATGGGCCTGATGAGGGATGAGTAAAGAGGCACGATGACCTCCCTGATCTAGATGTGAATCCCTTCATGATTAGGTGGGCTATATAAAATGTTTTTCTAACCACTTTGGCCACGTGGTTGTCAAATGAGAGATTGTTATCAACTAGGGTCCCCAGGTCCCTAATTACTTCTTCTGTACTTAATGGATTACCACCTATGTGGTAATTTGTGGGCACTTTGTTTTTGCCAAAGGGATGACTATACACTTTTGGCGTTTAGCTTGAGGCCATGGCTCTGGCACCAGTTGTCTGTTTCTATGAGGCCCTTTTGGAGGATGCTTGTGTCAGCTGGAGAGTCTATTATGGTGCCCAGTTTGCAGTCATCTGCGAACTTGGTCAGCCACAGTCCTTCCATGTTGGCCTGTACCTCCGAGAAATATATACCGAACAAGAGAGGTCCCAAGACTGAGCCTTGTGGGACGCCACTTGTAACTGGTTTGGAGTCTGACATGGCTCCAGCTATTCTATCCATGTGGGTTCTGTCCTTGAGCCAGTTTGCAACCCATCTAGTGACATAGGGGTTTATATTTAAGCTGGTGAGCTTATCTATAATGCCCGAGTGGGGTATTGTATCGAAAGGCTTTTGCGAGGTCCAGGTAGGCTGTGTGGACCACCTTCCCCTCGTCAATGGCCTTGGTGACTGTTTCAAAGAAATCGACCAGGTTTGAGAGGCAGGATCTGCCCTTAACAAAGCCAAACTGGGTAGGATCCAGTGTCTGTAGGTCCCCAATATCTTTATTTATGAGGTCCATGATGATCCTTTCCATAGCTTTGCAGACCAAGCTAGTCAGGCTTATGGGCGATAGTTTCCAGGATCCATTGAGGCACCACCTTTGTGGAGAGGGACCACTGTTGCTGTACGCCACTCTTTGGGTACATATCCTGTAGTAAGGCTAAGATTGAACAGTAGTTTTATGTTTGGGTTTAGCTCTTCTTGGAGTTCATGTAGGACGAGCCCGACACCATCTGGTCCCATTGATGCTGTGTTTTTGCTTTGGAGAGGGCGGCTCTACCTGAGCATCTGAGATGTCAGGGGCAGCACTCTGTTGGGATAGATATTTGTCCTTTGGTGGGGAGAGGGGAGAAGTTTGCACTGAACCTGTCAGCTAGGATGTTGGCAATGTCTGTGGGCTCGGTGTATTTTTGTCATTTTGGACTAATTCTGAGCATATCTGGGAATTCCCACCCAGGTTCCTAACATAACTAAAGAAAGCGTTGTGATTATCCTTAGTGTCCTGTGCAATTTTTCTCTCAAGCTGGCCTTAGACGATTTTATGAGTGCCCGTAGTTTTTGCTAATACTGATCAGAGATGCCTTCCCTTTTGGGATTTTGCTCTATCATGTAGTAGCTTCCTCCTTCTATTGTATAGTTTGTTTATGGTTGGGGTCCACCAGACAGGACGCCTGCCTTTGGAGGACTGGGTCTTGGTTTTGTTTGGGATTGCATGATCCATGCATTCCTGAAGGTGTTCATAGAATGCATTTATGAAGGATTCTGGTCTGGGCCGTATTTTCCACAGGCCGGGGGCTTTGAAGGATTTCTCCTCGGTTTTGAGGCGTGTGAAATTTGCTTTAGAGAAGTTTTTCACTGTGGTTTTCTGGGCATGGGGTCGGGATGTGAATATCCAGTGAGATTAGTTTATGGTCTGATCTTACCAGTGAGGGATACACTTCTGGTCTGGAGCATAGTGTCCCCATGTTGGTGATGATCATGTCCAGTATGTTTTCCCTCTTGTGGGAGTGGTAACAAGTTGTTCCATAGCATTTGAGTTTATAAATTCTAGGAACCTTTGGGCTAGGGTGTTGGAGCTAGAGTAATGCTCCCAGTCTATGTTTGGGTAGTTGAAGTCGCCCAATATAATGGTGTTTGGAGAGACCTTCATATTTTCCAGTATTCTCAGGAAGGCCAAGTGGGTTCCTGTGTTTGGGAGGGTGGTCTGTAGCAGGCTATAAACTGGAAGGCAGTTTTACCCACAGTTAGTTGCACATGGATAGTCTCTGATGCTTCGTGCTGTGCCACCAACCTGGAAGTGTGGGTATCTTTGACAAATATTGATACTCCCCCTCCTTTGTGGTTCGGTCCAAGTTTTGGGGCCGAAAAGCATGGTATGAGGTATAACCTGGTAGTGCTGGGGTGCTCTCGGGATCCTTGAACCAGGTTTCTGTTACTGCACAGATATCGATGTTCTCCATGCTAAGGAGAGTTTCGAGTGCGTGCATCTTGAGGTTTAGACTTCTGGCGTTGAGTAGCATTACTCTTAGTTTCTTATCCCTTGTGATACCTATGGAGGTGGGTTTGTCTTTTGAGCCTTGCCTAAAAAAGGCACTATGGGGGTAGCAAGAGCCTTTGCCAATATCCGAAAGCCCAGGGGTGACAGGTGCAAGCCATCCCTAGCGAAGCATCGTGGCTTGTCGAGCATGTCATCCCAGGCTGACAGGCATTGGATCCCCTTTGAATGACATCTGCGAACTTTGTCAGCCACAACTCTCCCATGTTTGCTTTAACATTTGAAAATAAATGCCAAACAAGAGGAGTCCCAGGACAGATTCCTGTGGTACACCACTTGTGACTGGCTTTGAGTCTGACATTGCTCCAGCGATTTTAACTTTATGGGTTTTGTCCTTTAGCCAGTTTGCAACCCATCTAGTGACATAAGGGTTTACGTTTAAGCTGTTGAGCTTATCTATGATGCCTGAGTGGGGTATTGTGTCGAAGGCCTTAGCCAAGTCCAGGTAGGCTGTATGGACTGCTTTGCCCTCATCAATGGCTCTAGTGACTGTTTTGAAAAAGTCAACCAGGTTCAAAAGGCAGGATGTGCCCTTTACAAAGCTGAACTGGGTGGGGTCAAGTGTCTGTAGGTCCCCTATGTCTCTGTTTATGAGTTCCATAATGATTCTTTCCATAGCTTTGCAGACCAGGCTGGTTAAGCTTATGAGGCGGTAGTTCCCAGGGTCTGTAGAGGTACCCCCTTTGTGGAGTGAGACCACTGTTGCTGTACGCAAGTGTTCAGGTACATATCCTGTAGAAAGGCTAAGGTTAAATAGCATTTTTATGTGTGGGTTTAGCTCCTCTTGGAGTTCACGTAGCACGCAACCCGGGATACCGTCAGGTCCCATTGATGCTGTGTTTTTAGCTTTGTTGAGGGCGGTTCTCACTTGGACATCTGAGATGACAGGGAGATTACATTCAGCTGGGATAAGTATTTCTTATTTTGGGGGTGAGGGAGGAGAGAAATTTGCACTGAACCTGTAAGCCAGAATGTTGGCAATATCTGTGGGTTCAGTGTATTTTTTGTTGTTGTGAACTAACTCTGAGCATATCTGAGGGTTTCCACCCAGGTTTCTAACATAGCTGAAGAAGGCTTTGTGGTTATCTTTAGTGTCCTTAGCAATTTTTCTCTCAAAGTTGGCCTTGGATGTTTTTATGAGAGAACGTAGTTTTCTGCTAATGTTGATCAGAGATGTCTTCCCTTTATGGGATTTTGTTCTGACGTGCAGTAGCTTCCTTCTTTTGTTATACAATTTGTTAATGGTTGAGGTCCACCAGACAGGACGCTTGCCTTTGGTGGAGAGGGACTTGGATTTATTTGGGATTGCATGATCCATGCATTCTTGGAGATGTCCATAGAAAGCATTTGTGAAGGATTCGGCATTGTGGGATGTGGTATCCACTGGCCCAGTGGGCTTAAAGGATACCATCTCAGTCTTAAGAAAAGTGAAGTCTGCTTTTGAGATGTTTTTCACTGTGGTCTCTTGTGCTGGGGGTGGAGGATATGTATATCCAGGGTGATTAGTTTGTGGTCAGATCTCACGAGTGAGGGGTATACCTCCGGTGTGGAGCATTTTGTCCCCATGTTTGTGATGATCAGGTCTAGTATATTATCTCCCCTAGTGGGAGAGGTGACTAGTTGTTCCAGTGCATTTGAATTTATGAATTCCAGGAACCTTTGGGCTAGGGTGTTAGGGCTAGAATAATGTACCCAATCTATGTTTGGGTAGTTGAAGTCTCCCAGTATGATGGTATTTTGTGATACATTCATATCCTCCAATGTCTTCAGGAAGGCTGAGTGGGGTTCCTGAGATTGGGAGGGTGGTCTGTAACATGCTACCAGTTGTATAGCAGTTTTGCCTATGGTTAGTTGCACCTGTCTGGTCTCTGATGCTTCATGTGTTGCTAGTAACCTGGAGGTGTGGGTGTCCTTGATGAATATGGACACTCCCCCTCCCTTTGTGGTTCGGCCCGGGTTTTGGGGCCGAAAAGCATGATACTAGGTATAGCCTGGTAGCACTGGGGTGCTCTCAGGAGCCTTGAACCAGGTTTCAGTTACTGCACAGACGTCGATGTTCTCCATGCTGAGGAGTGCATCGAGTGCCTGCATCTTGAGATTTAGACTTCTGGCGTTGAGCAGCATTACCCTTAGTTTTTTCCATTTTGTTTTTAAGGAGGCGGGTTTGTCTTTTGAGCCTTGCGTAAAAAGGCACTATGGGGTGGCAAGAGCCTTAGCCAATATCCGAAGCCCAGTGGTGACAGGTGTAAGCCATCCCTTGAAGCAGCGTGGCTTGTCCAACATGTCATCCCAGGCAGACAGACATTGGATCCCCTTAGAATGACACCAGTACTTGAGCCAATTATTAAAGCTGATCATCTTGTCTTTGTATTGTGGCATCATTCTTGGTGAGGGCAAGATGCTGCTCAGGGTCAGGGTCATACCAGCCTGGGCTACATAATCGGAGAGCTCCTCTATGTCTCTTTTCATGTAGTCCAGGGAGGTACATCTCAGGTCATTCACGCCAGCATGGACAATGACAGAGTCATATTTGTACTTGCTTTGGAGTGACCTGAGTGCGTGTGTTATGTGGCAGATGCTAGCTCGCGATAGGCAGCTCACAGTCACCCTCTCCTTGTTCAACCTGGTAAGCGGGACATTAGTGTGTCTGACTATAGAGTCACCTATTACTAGTGTATCAGGCATGGTGTTTGGCCTTAAGGGCTGTGATTGGTTGACACACTGATTTATTGAAGTATGTGTTGCATGTGTTTTGTTTTGAGGTGGTGGATTTTTGGATGTCTGCTTTGGGAGCCTCTGTTGTTTTGGTAACTTTTTTATTAGAGCCTCCGAGTATGTCTTTGTGTTTTTATGTGTTTGGTTTGCAGTTGTGATAGGTCTATGTGGGACTGGGTTTGTTGTGTGTGGGGTTACCATCTCCTCCTGTCTGGTCATGCCAGCCCTGAGTTGAGAGAGTTCAGTCTCCAGTTTGGCTATATAGTTGCATCTCTCACATGTATTTGTGTTTGTTGGGAGGAGGAGAGGGTTGTCTGTGTACATGAGACAATTGTAGCATTGTCTCAAGATACCCAGATTAACCAGCTGAACTGGAGAGGACACCAGTAATCTACCACTCGACATGCTAGAACAGTATAAGGGAGTGCTGTGCCTTTAAGCGAAGTGGATATTCACAGGGGTGGTAGGTGGATGTAGTGCTTTACTTAGTACGAGAGTGCTTACTTAGTAGAGAAGTTTTGAGAACAAGTGCTAGGCTTATAATATAGTGAGTAGTCTGATTATACTAAGAGTAGAGCTTCCTTAAGGGAAAATTTGAAGAGCAGACTTGGCGGAGCCAGAAGAAGTTTAACTTTGTTTAACCGGCACTGCGCTATGCGCACAATCGCACAAAGCCACGCAAACACGGATTTTAAACAGGGAACTACAAAAGAGCTAGAAATGGTCCAAAACAACCAATTACTACAGCTCTTGTGCTAAGGTTACTTTCTACAAGGACAGGTAGGTTGCTCAAGGCTCCCCACTCCCACTAGTGAGCAAAGAAACTTCCTTCTATCCAAGTAAGGTAATGGACAACACAGGAACTACACCACAGCCCAGAATACAGCAATGCCTGTAAACTGGTCTAAACTAGTCAAGGAGAGGCGGGAAAACAAGGATTATTTTTTTGTTTTTTTTTTGATAGAAACACACAGAAAATGCAGAAACAGTGATAAATCAGTTACACAGGCTAGCACACTTTAGTGGGCAGCCTCAACAGTTAAATTAAACAAACAAACTTTCGATCAAATTCGACTAAAAAGAAACTTTAAGTGCAGATTTTAAAATAATGCAGCAAACAGCTAATAAAACAGTTTAAGCTTGTTCAGGGTAAGCTACAGAAGCTATTCCAAGTAAAAAAACAGCAAAGATACTTAAATCCAGAAAGTAGTCGCTTTTCTGAGTTCTCTGTAGCTAGGACAACTCTGCAGGACCACGAGGAGCTTGTCTGAGCTGTAGGTCTGGAAC
>NC_056739.1:1870914165-1871089165 GCF_019279795.1 Protopterus annectens
CCAAGTCTCTGTGGAGCTCCCTATGCAGCAGAACCTGGACCTGACTTCAGATGACAGGATCCTGTCTGTGTGTGCTCTCGGGGGGGGGGGTGAACACCATCCCCTGAGGTCGTTCCACCTGAAGGTAGTGCAGGACCAGTAGATGATGAGGTCCCAGGATGGGTCCCAGATGTGTTGTAGCCTGGTAACATGTCCAGATGAGGTGGGAGAGGTGGTTCTGCTGGCACCTGTCTTCCCACACATGCTACTGTACATATGTGGGTAGTAATAGTCCACACATTCCAGGATTACATCTAACAGCATGCATAGATATCCCCATTATCACAAAACAACACATCTGCAGCAGTCACATAGCAAACAGAACACATGCACCTATGGAACCATAGTGGCCCTTACAATGGCATGCAGGTAATATTGTTCGGAACAGGCCACCAATGATAGTGTTTCAACATGGAACATGACTAAAAGCACATTGCACAAATTGTTGTACAATATGATATATGTCCCAACAGTAGGTCTGCTGTAGACTTACCCATTGATTTGTGTGATCAGATTGTTGTTGCAGATATGGTGGGGGGAGAGACAGAGATATGTATTAACAACTATTATATCCTTGCAGTATGAGGTCTTCAGACCTGTTTTCCTCTTTATGTTTTTCATGCACAATGTCTCGGGAGAAACTACTGATCTACACCCCCCAAGAGAATGACGTCATCATTACATACCTGGAGCAGCACTACCACACCCTGTTTGCATATACAGCACATGATCTGCAAGGAGAGGCACGTCCTGTGGAACAATCTTGTCCACAGGGTAAACAATGTTGGCCTGCATAACTGCAGTTATGAGCAGGTCCGACATCGATGCAACGATCTACTCCACCATGCCCAGCGGCATGCTGCTGCAATTAGGAGGCACCAGCTTGCCATGGGGGGGTCATGCCATCCAGCCCCCCCTGCTACATGCTGAGGAATCCTTACCAGCTTCAGGGCACCTGCCTACCCGCAAACACAAGAGCCGGTGAAAAGCAGAGTGGAGGTGGGTGCTACCCACAAAATTGCTGATGAGTGTGCAGGTAAGGCCACAGTGCACATCAGTAGACCACTTTTGCGTATCCATCTGCATCTTTAGAGTTTAATCATGCATATGTGAGATGAAATATATACAGTCTGTTGCTGCATTGTAGTAATAAACAGATGTGCATAATCTGTAGTATTGTGGATTTGTACTATTGATGTACTGTAATGCTGCTCCCACACCCTGTACCAATGCCACAGGTGTGGCTACTGATATCACATCTCTCACACAACTATGTAGGTCCCTCTGGTGTACCTCCGGGGCAGCAGCCTGTAGCTGGTGAGCATGGTGTTTGTTCAGTTTTGCCAATACACCGGTCATGTTATGGCCATTGTATATTCCATGCACTCATTTAACACACCTACCCATAATGCATGCCGTATATGTTCACTTATTGTTGATGTTAACTGCACTGCATTACAGTGGTCCCCCCAAATCAAAGGTTTCAGGTTGCCCAAAAAAGCAATGGGGATATTTTTGGCCCCCCCCTTTTAAACCTTTATGGAAAGAGGGACCACTGTTGGGCTGTACGCCACTCTTGGGCACATATCCTGTAGTAAGGCTGAGATTGAACAGTAGTTTTATGTTTGGGTTTAGCTCTTCTGGAGTTCATGTATGCAGCCACACCATTTGGTCCCATTGATGCTGTGTTTTTGCTTGAGGGCTCTACCTGAGCATCTGAGATGTCAGGGCAGCACTCTGCTATAGATATTTGCCCTTTTGGAGGAAGTTTCAACCTGTCAGCTAGGATGTTGGCAATGTCTGTGGGTTGTGTATTTTGTCATTTTATAATTCTAGATATCTGGAATTACCCCCGGGTTTCCCAACATAACTAAAGAAAGCCTTGATTATCCTTAGTGTCCTGTGCAATTTTTCTCTCAAGCTGGCCTTAGACAATTTTATGTGTGCCCGTAGTTTTTGCTAATACTGATCAGTGATGCCTTCCCTTTTGGGATTTGCTCTATCATTTAGTAGCTTCCTCCTTCTATTGTATAGTTTGTTTATGGCTGTGGTCCACCAGACAGGCCCTGCCTTTGGAGGATTGGGTCTTGGTTTTATTTGGGATTGATGATCCATGCATTCCTGAAGGTGTTCATAGAATGCTTATAAAGATTCGGTCTGGGCTATTTTCCACAGGCCCTTTGAAGGATTCCACCTAGTTTTGAGGTGTGAAATTTGCTTTAGAGAAGTTTTCACTGTGGTTTTCTGGGCATGGTCGGGATGTGAATATCCAGTGAGATTAGTTTATGGTCTGATCTTACCAGTGAGGATACACTTCTGGTCTGGATAGAGTCCCCATGTTGGTGATGATCAGGTCCAGTATGTTTTCCCTCTTGTGGGATGGTAACAGTTGTTCCTAGCATTTGAGTTTATAAATTCTAGGAACCTTTGGGCTAGTGTTGGAGCTAGGTAATATATATATATATATATATATATATATATATATATACATATATATATATATATATATACAGCAGTTGGTGGGTGCAAAATGGACAGTTATGTCTGGTGTGAAATCCATGTTGGGAATACATTGCCCTTGTTTGTAAAGGTGGGACTGGTATTTTCGGGAAGGATTGTAGGTATATTTGAGGAGGTAGGTTGGGTTGGAAGACAGATAAGACAGCATACAAGGGTGGTATATGACACATGTGGTGGGTAAACACATTGGCTGGGCAGTGTTATTTGGAATGTGGAAGCATATGAGCCCCCATATGGAAACAAGGGGACCAAGGTCCCCACCCATGGGCAGTCACAACTGCATCTTCACGGCCCTGAAGGTGCCTGGGCTGGGGGCTGAGCAGGAGGATCATGAGGACCCTGGGATTGTGTACTGAGGGTATTACTGTGGTGAAGCACATCCCCCAAGTCTCTGTGGAGCTCCCTATGCAGCAGAACCTAGACCTGAATTCAGATGACAGGATCCTGTCTGTGTGTGCTCCCGGGGGGGGGGGGTAACTCCATCCCCTGAGGTGGTTCCACCTGAAGGTAGTGCAGGACCAGTAGATGATGAGGTCCCAGGATGGGTTCCAGATGTGTTGTGGCCTGGTAACATGTCCAGATGAGCTGGGAGAGGTGGTTCTGCTGGCACCTGTCCTCCCAAACATGCTATTGTACATATGTGGGTAGTAATAGTCCACACATTCCAGGATTACATGTAACAGCATGCATAGATATCCCCATTATCACAAAACAACACATCTGCAGCAGTCACATAGCAAACAGAACACATGCATCTATGGAACCATAGTGGCCCTTACAATGGCATGCAGGTAACATTGTTCGGAACAGGCCACCAATGATAGTATTTCAACATGGAACATGACTAAAAGCACATTGCACAAATTGCTGTACAATATGATATATGTCCCAACAGTAGGTCTGCTGTAGACTTACCCATTGATTTGTGTGATCAGATTGTTGTTGCAGATATGGTGGGGGTAGAGACAGAGATATGTATTAACAACTATTATATCCTTGCAGTATGAGGTCTTCAGACCTGTTTTACTCTTTATGTTTTTCATGCACAATGTCTCGGGAGAAACTACTGATCTACACCCCCCCAAGAGAATGATGTCATCATTACATACCTGGAGCAGCACTACCAAACCCTGTTTGCATATACAGCACATAATCTGCAAGGAGAGGCACGCCCTGTGGAACAATCTTGTCCACAGGGTAAAAGAATTCGGCCTGCATAACTGCAGTTATGAGCAGGTCCGACATCAATGCAACGATCTACTCCGCCATGCCCAGCGGCATGCTGCTGTAATTAGGAGGGACCAGCTTGCCATGGGGGGTCATGCCATCCAGCCCCCCCCTGCTACATGCTGAGGAATCCTCACCAGCCTCAGGGCACCTACCTACCCGCAAACACAAGAGCCGGTGAAGAGCAGAGTGGAGGTGGGTGCTACCCACAAAATTGCTGATGAGTGTGCAGGTAAGGCCACAGGGCACATCAGTTGACCACTTTTTCGTATCCATCTGCATCTTTAGAGTTTAATCATGCATATGTGAGATGAAATATATACAGTCTATTGCTGCATTGTAGTAATAAACAGATGTGCATAATCTGTAGTATTGTGGATTTGTACTATTGATGTACTGTAATGCTGCTCCCACACCCTGTACCAATGCTATAGGTGTGGCTACTGACATCACATCTCTCACACAACTATGTAGGTCCCTCTGGTGTACCTCCAGGGCAGCAGCCTGTAGCTGGTGAGCATGGTGTTTGTTCAGTTTTGCCAATACACCGGTCATGTTATGGCCATTGTATATTCCATGCACTCATTTAACACACCTACCCATAATGCATGCCGTATATGTTCACTTATTGTTGATGTTAACTGCACTGCATCACAGTGGTCACCATGGTGGCGTATCTGAAGGTTATGTAAGAGTCCTGCAATATAACTAACAACCTGTCATTGCAAGATGTGTGCGCAGAGATGAACATAATGGTGGGACAAATGGCCTACAGTAGGGACATGTCTGAAACATCACCCTTATACAGTGCTACAACAGTGTATATACCACTATTACAATGGCAACTGTTACAGATTTACACTGCGGCATATCAGAATACTGCATTCCACAACCCTTACAACCTGTAATGTGGTCCTAACATGAGCAATGAATGACAGTTGTACCATAGGAAACATCAGCCTGGGCTCTCTAATGGTAGCGTATGCATAACAGCAAAAGTACCCCAACGGAATGCGCTGCAATGTGTACTGGTGTACCAAGACCCAGTTGGAAGCCTACAGATAATATCAATTAAGATACATGTGCTGCACAACCAACACCTCACCCCACTTCAGGTTTACCATCCCCATCTGTACCTTGCTGGTACCAGTGTAACCTGTATGTTTGCCATTCATTAGCAGGGACTAGGCCAGTACACATGGTGCTCAGAGCTTGGGACACTGCAAAATGACACATGTAGGCCATAGTTGTCAAGCATCTGCAAAATGTCTGAGGATGGGGAGTCATCCTGAAACACAACAGTGCACTGAAGCAGAGATCCAAAGCTCACTAAGAATGGCTGTATCTGCACACAGTCAAGGTCATGAATTGTGGCAGACATAACCCTGACTCCACAGCAATAGTGATGGCACTGTGTGACCTCCAAGGGCTGTGCACATGAGTTGACCTTGCAATCATACAGAGTTGGGGGATATTTTTAGGGCAGAGTGTCCAAATACTGGCAAATGCAGATGTCCTGTGCTAGTCTACCCCTTCCAGGAATAGTGACTGCTGTAGTACACATAACAGTTGGTGCAACAAGCCATCATGATAAGGGTGTGCACACATATGCACCCACAAATTGTATGCATCTCAATCAGCATCTGCACAACTAACACATTTGTTTGATACTGCATTTGATTGTGCAAGGTCATATGTCACATATCAGGTTCATGTCATGTTAATATATGCAATGAAATGGCCCCATGGCATATCAGGGAAGAGGGTACCATATCAATAAGGGTGTGTACACTCACCATAGCCATGGTAAGGTTTGAAGGCTGTCAGTGTAATTGTATTTTATTGGCCATACATGCACCGCTGATGATGAGATCTGTAAATCAGACATCAGGCATTCACAGATGACATCTGTCCGCATATCATCCCAGGTATGTGTCAAACAAACACATAGGGGCTGTGAGCAGCAGAGCAAACATAACTGAGACACATATACACATTCAGCAATGGTGTGTACACCTGTGAGGTATGGTGCCCAGTACATGCCAGGGTGCCTAAAAGGTGCATAGCAATACTGTGTACATGGGTGCAGTGTGTTCCAGGGGAAGGGGCATCACCTACTAACATAACTCATGCATCACAGAGATGTATAATGTTGGTAACAGGGATTGACTATAGCTGCACTGCATACTGTTGAGTGCCAGATATCATGCATGTTGACAGATGGGTAATGACAGGCCTGTGTGTAATATCTTTGATCAACCTCACCTGTAAGTGTGTGTGTGGGAGGGGGGATTTGTCTGTAAGTGCTATCTGGTGGAGTGGTGGGGGGGTTGATGTATGTAGAATGCATGTGTGTGTGTTTGTGTGTGTGTGTGTGTGTGTGTGTGTGTGTGTATGGACATGTGTGAGCGTGGAGTTGTTCATACCTCTCAACTTCCCTTAGAAATTGTACAGTAGATGGACATGGACAGACACATTAGACACCAGGAATACTTTTCTGAAATGTAATCACAGAAAAGCTGATAGAATAATAAAGTCTGCAGCATGAAAGATGCATTGGGAGGGAAAACAAGACACAATGAATACTTTTTTAATTGCAATCAGCAGAAAGGTGAATAAATACCCAAGTATGTAACACTATAGATGCATTGGGGAATTACTAGACAACACCAGATAGTGTTTCCAAATATTACTGTAGTCCACATAAAAAGTTAATAGAGCAACAGATATTGCATCTACTGAACAATAGTTAAGTATGAAACTCCAGTGCGTGACATTATTGACTGACTGTAGTAGCCCATAGCATATGGAGACCATGCTCAAGACATCTGGAAAAAAGCAGTGTGAACACTTGACAACACCAGGGAGTCTTTGAAAAAAATGACTCCAATCAAGTTAAAGAGTTAATGGAGTAACAGGTCATGTTTTGTGATCACTTTTCTGAACAATTAGAAGAATGATACATTAATGATTGGCATTATTGACTGTAATTATTCAAAACTGATTCAGGATGGGGAAAATAAGAAGGACATTCTGTAAACTCAGGGACAGGTAAGTAGTATAGTGGAATGTCAGGGTGTGTGTGTGTGTGTGTGTGTGTGTGTGTGTGTGTGTGTGTGTGTGTGTGTGTGTGTGTGTGTGTGTGTGTGTGTGTGTATTGTTAAGCAATGATGTACAGGTCTTAAAGTGCCTTTCTTGTTTTACCCTCACAGGTGGCAAGGTGGGTCAGGGTCACTCCTGCAGGCAATCTGATGTTGGTGTCCATATAGACATTGAAAATGATGATAGGTGTTTCGAGGCACAGGCGGGGGTTGTCAGGGGCTGAAACTGCACCGTTTGACATCCCTCTGTTATCCACCCCAACCTCACACATAGTCACATTGCCTATACATACCCCATCACCAGTGGCCATAGCTGAGGGACAGTTGGCGGTTGGTGGCATGGGACAGGACAGTGTGGTATCTATGGTACTTGTGTCTGGGCACACCAGCCATAGCTGGATGTCCTGCGGGGTACCACATAGACAGATGTAACAGGGGTGATCATCAGAGGGTTGCTGGTCATCATGCCACTGGCAGAAGTGCCACATCTGGTGCCACCAGATGCATGTTTCAGGCTGTCATGGAGGCGCAGGCATGTATGGAAAGGTACACTAGACAGGCTCTCTGGCTGCAGAGGGCTACTCATTCAGCTGTTATTGACAACATCCATGCTCTTGCAGGTGCTCTCCGTTATTTTTCAGAGGTCATGGATAGATGGTTGGGTGAGATGGTGGGAATCTCTGACCATGGAATGAATGTGCTTGAGCATATGGTGGGAGTAGTGCAATGGCCACGTGGATGTAGGCCAGCAACACTGACAGCTGGAGGTTGACGTGGACATGCAAGAACACAGAGCCACTCCCATAGTGGCAGTCCCAGCCCTAGCACTTCAGGGGGGTGCTGTCCACAACACACCACAGCAGGCCACATGCACATGGCCCTGGCCGGTCCCAAGTGGGACCTGGATCCAGCGGACATATGTCATCATTAGGGGAGAGTACCATATCATGGCTTGTACCTGGTGGTGCCCATGGAACCCCTGGCAGGCACTATTCTCATGTCTGTGGCTGGCAACGGTGAACTGCACACCCTGCCAGGTATGGTCTGCAGCTGTCCAACAAACCCCTGTATAGTGTAGCCACATGGCAGAACTGCATGCATGCATACACACACACATTACCAACACAACTAGGGCAACCCTGTACCTACACACCACATCACAACAGCCCAATTAATAATTAAACCCCCTCACTCACACACATGGTGTCAAATGTTTGGCTCAGCCTAGGTCTCTGGCAACCCAACAACACTTTACCACTATTGCATATATGACGATACCTGTGCCTCATCCCTGTCATCCATAACATTGATGCAGGGACAGGCTATTATGGTTCTGATGCACAGAGTGACTGTACTATGGTGTACCAATGTAATGCTGTGTAACATGTTGTCAGCAGTAAAGTTTAATGCTTACATGTCAGGAAGTGCTGTCCAGCCATGATGCATTATAGCTGTTATTAACACTGAGTGATTGTGGTCTCCATAATGAATTCCGTTTGTGTTGTAGGTGTCCATGTATCAGCAGGATGATGGCCTACTGTTGTATCCTACAAGGGGTATGGCACTGTGGTGACACATTGGCTGTACCATATCCTGGGTAGAGTTGAACACATGTCACAGGTCTGTATAATAGTTAATGCATGTGCACATGGCTGATAGGTCTCGGGGTGCATACAGGTGAGTGCATGGTGGCTGATGTCAGCAGCCCTTCTACAGTAGACAATGGTAAGTGTACTGGGTGGTATACACCACATGTTTGTGTATAACACACACAGAGGCTTTGATGTTGATGTAATACACCGACACATGTGTACAGCCCGGATGTATGTGCACCTCGTGCAAGGATTGCATTTTTGCCTTATGTAATTTCAACACCAAGACAGAATAGGCACAACGAACCACTGGGCCGTAAAAATAAGCAGTCTGCTAGTTTCTAATGCTCATTGACAATGGTACTGGCGGGGTATAACCCCTTCCCAATTTAGTGCAATCCTCCAACTCCCAGTAAACATAGGTGTGTTGGCTGTGTGTGGGTGGCACAGCCATTAGCCCCTGCTGGAGGGTGTGGAGGGTGCTTTAATACGCCCAGCAGATAGTGTGAATGAGCAACTACTTAACCTGTTAATATAAGAAAGCTGTATATACTATTACAGCCAGCTAAGTGGGGGATACACTCAACAGTAACTGCGTAATGATGTTGGCTTACAAGTCCACAAGAGCCACACCCAGCTATATATACCAACCCCAGTATTGCTATACACTTATACAGTGGGGAAGAGGGCATTTATACATCTACCACCAGTTGTGATGGAATGTATTTCCACAGGATGATGCTTACCTGGCGAGAATGTTAAGCATTTCTGTTGCCAGGCAGTTCTCAGACAGATGACCTCCTGGGACATGTATAATCTGCAAACGGAAGTAAATTATTTCACATACACACACAGTCTTACTTGGCAACACTGGGACTAGATCCCCAACCTAGGTGCGTAGTGCTACTGAGGTGTGTGGCCTTAATTGCACACACCACACAGCTTTTAGGTTGAGGTGTGTACCAGGTTACATGTTAAGTGAAGAACATCCCCAGGCCTGTACAGTATGGTAATGGGGGATGTACTGGTTGTTTATGGGCAATACATAGTGTGACATACTGTCATATACACATTGACAAACACATAACAGTCATACACACATCTGAGAGATGTGGGATTATCAGTGCTAAATACCTTGACAGTGTGTCCATTCTGTTAGAGATACGTTACACACAGCACATGCATAACTGGGTTGGATAGTGTTATCAGTTACCTGTATGGTTGATGGTGACAGTGGTCCCCATACAGTAGAACATGGGACATACTGGGGTACCATAGTGTAAAGACAGTCTACCCAACACCCACACCCCACAGTGGATATTGTACCCACTGAAACCCATGATAATACTCTGACATACCCACCATCACACATTGACCAGGACTGCAATACAATCCCTTGTCTATCCCTAGAGTGCTACTACAGGGATATGCATGTAAGCATATGCCACAGGGATAGTAGGGTGATGCATTGTCATGGCTCTCCTACGGACAGCAATATCACTGTTCCTAAAACTGTGTGGCAAGGCGTATTGTATTAGGAGAATGTGGCCTCAGAATGCTGTGTCCTACAAATATACACACATGCACACAAACATACACTTGCCAGAACCCAGAGGGTAACCCTGTGTCTTATAAAGGCTCTGCTTGTATTGTCAGGCTCTGGATTGCATTGCATAAGTGGAAATTCCTTAAGATTCCAAGAGCAGGCTAAGTTATTTCTTACACTTATTTCACTGAATTGGACTTCTGAAACGCTTATAATTGTGCTATACAGTTGATCTACTATATTTTTGCTCTGTTATAAAGCTTTTTTATTGTTTCACTGCATTTATGTTTTAAACTGTTTTAACATTACTTAACTGTAATCTGCTTTTTCATACTGAGAGTTGTATTTTTTGTTTGTGATTGCTCTGTCCGAACCTTTATGTGCATTTTTGTCTGTTAAAAGCATTCTCTAGTCTGCTCCTTGATCTGCTTAAAACTTTCATTTAGTGGCTACAGCTAGGAACCGTAATTTTTCCCAGACCCATCCCTAGTGTTGTATGTTTTATACTTGGTGGCTTTGCAGTTGCCCATACTGTATATTTGATCTGTGACACAGCTCCCAGTCTAGTGTCATTAGTTCACTCAATCTAATAGAGAACATTTGTGAAGGCCAACCCACTCAGATTCTTAACGTTGAATTAACTTCTGTTCCAGCTTTCTCCATTTCCACTTTACTGGAAAGAAAAATTCTAAGCTTGCTTCCCTTTCCTGTGGCAGGTCAGATAGGATTTGCTGTGTCCAGGACTGTTTGTGAGCTCCTAAGCACCACCACCTTAACAGGGTTAAACTATTCCTAGTGCCATAAAGTCTGTTTTTCAAAATTTCCTTGCAACTAGCCAGCTTTTAGTTTTAGCACTCTTTTGTTTCTTTGATCTCAACACTTGTTCAGAACTCATTGTAAGCACTAAAAAGTCACAAATTACTACAGCACTCAACTTTCCTCACTTGTCTAGAGGAAAACAGTTTTAGTACTTAATAAATAAGCACCTATTCAGGCATGAAAGTCCATCCCCCTCACAATTTCCTTGTCTTCAAGGGTAATGAACCCCTCCGGGTAGGGCTCGGCCAAAAACCCCTTAGGGGGCCCCGGGAAAGTGCTGTCAAAAAAAAACCCAAGGGGAACCCTCCTAAAACTAAACGAATTTAAAATTAAATCCTAAAATTGTCAAATTTGGTCAGCCTGGCCTTGGCAACCCAAAAAATGTGATATGATATATGTCCCAATCCCTTCACCAAACATTGTAAACAGGAAATTTTTATGACATGACTGCAGGGTGTAAATTTAATCTTTCATTTGTGCAAAAAATGTTCATGCGGAAAGTCGTCCCCATGTCTTTTTTTATTCACTGATGATTGTTCTATAATTTCCCTTTTTTATTCCATGTGTCACAGGTGATGGCTATGTTTACCTCAATAATGTGGGAAATTGGCTGAATATCCTGGGTAAAGTTAAACCATTAATCTGAAAACTTTAAAATTCACATTGAAGGTCGGGGGATCATGGTATGGGGGTATGAAGGCCCTTTCAGTACAAGGTTGTCTGGGGGGTCCAAAATTTTGTGATCCCCCCAAAAGGGTTTTGGGGAAATACAAAAATTGTCAAATGAGTAGGGCAAGGAATTTTCCTATGTAAAAAAAAGGAATGGCCCAAAAAACCCTTTTTGGGAAATAAATTTTAGTTTTGTCTTAAAATGGTATGGGGGGAAATTTTTTTTCCCCTTTTGGGAAAAACATATGTCTTTTGGGGGAACCACCCTTTAGGGTGTATCTGTAAAAAAGATATGTGTGCAATATTAATTTAAAAAATTTAATTCCCAAAGGGGGGGGGGATAATAAAAGTAATAATATGGTCTGTGCCCCCACACCCGTATTTAAAACCCCCCCCAGTATTGTTTAAACTTAAGTAAGACATTTAACACAACCCATTGGAAATAAAACCCGGTAAAATTTAAATTTAGCTTTTCCGGGAGTTTAGACAAACCCCTCATTAAATTAAAACAAGAAATTTTTCAATAAAAGTTTAGGGCAAAGGGGATAACCCAACCTATTTGGGTTCCGGGTTTGGTTTTGCAAACCCCCCCGCAGGATATTTCCAGGTTACTGAATGGAAACCCCCACCTGTCTTTGGGAAATGGGGTTGGTTTTTACAAACTGGGTTAAATTGTAAATTAAAATTAAAAACATCAGCTTAACAATTAGGATGTGGGTTTAGGCAATTTTTTAAGTGTGCCTTTCTGTTAAAAAAACACAACACATCAAACTGGGGGGTGGTTTTATCATTTCCTTTTTTATTGACAGTGGTCCTCAAGAAATACAACGGGGGTACCTGGGTGAAGTTAAAAAACCCCCCCCCAATGGTTTTGTCCCCATGCCCAGAAAATTGACATCCCCCTACCATTGGGGACAAAAACCCCACCCAACACAAGGGATATTGTAACATACCCGGGGGATTTTTTTTCCCCTCCAGGTGCAATATCACTGTTCCTAAAACTGTGTGGCAAGGCGTATTGTATTAGGAGAATGTGGCCTCAGAATGCTGTGTCCTACAAATATACACACATGCACACAAATATACACTTGCCAGAACCCAGAGGGCAACCCTGTGTCTTATAAAGGATCTGCTTGTATTGTCAGGCTCTGGATTGCATTGCATAAGTGGAAATTCCTTAAGATTCCAAGAGCAGGCTAAGTTATTTCTTACACTTATTTCACTGAATTGGACTTCTGAAACGCTTATAATTGTGCTATACAGTTGATCTACTATATTTTTGCTCTGTTATAAAGCTTTTTTATTGTTTCACTGCATTTATGTTTTAAACTGTTTTAACATTACTTAACTGTAGGCTGCATTTTCATACTGAGAGTTGTATTTTCTGTTTGTGATTGCTCTGTTCGAACCTTTATGTGCATTTTTGTCTGTTAAAAGTGTTCTCTAGTCTGCTCCTTGATCTGCTTAAAACTTTCATTTAGTGGCTACAGCTAGGAACTGTAATTTTTTCCCAGCCACCCACCCTCCCTAGTGTTGTATGTTTTTATACTTGGTGGCTTTGCAGTTGCCCGCCCATACTGTATATTTGATCTGTGACACAGCTCCCAGTCTAGTGTCATTAGTTCACTCAATCTAATAGAGAACATTTGTGAAGGCCAACCCACTCAGATTCTTAACGTTGAATTAACTTCTGTTCCAGCTTTCTCCATTTCCACTTTACTGGGAAAAAAAAATTCTAAGCTTGCTTCCCCCCTTTCCTGTGGCAGGTCAGATACGGATTTGCTGTGTCCAGGACTGTTTGTGAGCTCCTAAGCCCCCCCCCCACCACCACCACTTAACTAGGGTTAAACTATTCCTAGTGCCATAAAGTCTGTTTTTCAAAATTTCCCTTGCAACTAGCCAGCTTTTTAGTTTTAGCACTCTTTTGTTTCTTTGATCTCAACACTTGTTCAGAACTCATTGTAAGCACTAAAAAAGTCACAAATTACTACAGCACTCAACTTTCCTCACTTGTCTAGAGGAAAACAGTTTTTAGTACTTAATAAATAAGCACCTATTCAGGCATGTCTAAAGGTCAGTTCCTGGTGTTTTCTCCTGTCTACCTGATGAATCTGGGCAACTTGAGACAATGCAGCAATTGCCTCATGTACACAGACAACCCTCTCCTACCACCCAACACTACGACCTGTGAGAGATGCACTTATATAGCCAAACTGGAAACAAAGCTCTCTTTACCAAAGATAGGACTAGACAGTCAAGAGGAGAAGGTAAACACTTGCACCGCACCACACTCATCACATAGTCCCTCAAAACCTACACCACCAAAACACACACACAGAACCACAAAACACACACCTACATTCATGGAGGCTCTCTGTACTAATCTTCCCAAACAACAGAGACCTCCAAAGCAGAAATGCAAGCAACCTCCACCCCCACCAACACAACCCGAATGACACAAAGTCCACATACTCAGTGTGCCACTCAACTACAGCCCATAAGGCATAACGTACCCAACACTCTAGTCATAGGTGACTCTATAGTCAGGCACACTGATGTTCCACTCACCAGGCTAAACAAGGAAAAAGCTACTGTCAGCTGCCTGTCAGGTGCCAGGATCTGCCACATAACGCATGCACTCAGAACACTCCACAACAAGTACAAATATGACTCTGTCATTGTCCATGTTGGTGTGAATGACCTGAGACGTACCTCCCTGGACTACATGAAAAGAGACATGGAGGAGCTCTCTGATCTTGTTGCCCAGGCCGGTATGACCCTAGCCCTGTGTAGCATCCTGCCATCACCCAGAATGACACCACAGTACAAGGACAAAATGATTGACTTTAACAATTGGCTAAGCTTCTGGTGTCATTCTAAGGGAATCCAGTATCTGTCTGCCTGGGATGACATGATCAACAGACCACGCTGCTTTGCCAGAGATGACCTGCACATGTCGCCCATGGGATTCCGGATACTGGCAAAGGCTCTTGCCACCCCATATAGTGCCTTTTTTAGGCAAGGTTCAAATGACAAATTCACCACTGTAACAGGTACAAGCAAGCAAAAATCTGAGGGTAATGCTACTCAATGCTAGAAGTCTAAACCTCAAAATGCACTCGCTTGAGGCACTCCTTAAAATGGAGAACATTAACATCTGTGCAGTGACAGAGACCTGGTTCAAAGCTCCAGAGACCACCCCTGCATTACCAGGCTATAATTCATACCACACCTTTCGGCCACCAAACCCGGACCGAAACACTAAAGGTGGAGGCATGTCCATATTCATTAAGGATATCCACACCTCCAAGCTAGTTGCACAGCATAATGCATCCGAGATTATCCAAGTTCAACTAACTCTGAGCAAAACCACAATCCAGATTGTAGCTTGCTACAGACCCCCCACCATGCCCCAGGATTCCCACTCCTCTTTTCTTGATACACTGGAAAATATTAAGGTACAACCCAACACTCTAATAATGGGTGATTTAAACTACCCTACCATTAACTGGGAAAACTACTCATGTACCAACTCTTTTGCTCAATGTTTTCTGGAAATCATCAATTCCAACGCTATGGATCAACTTATCCACACCCCCACCAGAGGCAGCAATATCCTAGACCTGGCCATCACCAACATGGGTGACAGGTGTTCCACACCAGAGGTCAGCTCCTCGTTGGTCAGATCCAACCACAAGCTAATCACTCTAGACATCCACATCCCGCTCCCACCCACCATTAGGAAAACAACCATAAAAAAATTCTCAAAAGCCAACTTCATGCTTCTTAAGACAGAAGTGGCAAACTTCATGACACCCATGCAGATGGACAATAGAGGTAAGACTGCTGAATCCTACACAAATGCACTTTATAAGCACTTACACGAGTGCATGGATCATGCTATCTCTAACAGAACCAAGATGCTATCCTCCAAAAAAAGGAAGCCAATCTGGTGGTCTTCTGCCATAAACAAACTCTACAACAGAAGAAAGAAATTGTTGCAAAAAAAGAGTAAAATCCCACGATTGGAGGAACTCCCTGGTCAGCCTCAGTAAGAAGCTGAGATCCCTCATAAAATCCTCCAAAGTTAGTTATGAAAACAAAATTGCCACTGATTCTAAAGAAAACCACAAAGCATTCTATAGCTATGTTAAAAATCTCAATGGCAACACTCAGATCTGCTCTGAGTTACAGCACAATGACACTAAATATACAGAACCAACTGATATTGGCAACATCCTGGCAGATAGGTTCAGTGCTAACTTTACCCTCCCTCACCCCCTAAAGGGCCCATCTGTATACCGGAAGAATGCAAAGTTCCTGTAATCACTGCTGCACAGGTAAAAATTCACTCTCCAAAGCCAAGAACACAGCATCCATGGGATCTGACAACATCCCAGGCTGCCCTCTACATGAACTACAGAATGAACTGGCACCCCACCTAAGTACCATGTTCAATCATAGCCTCACCTCAGGCTTTGTGCCCATTGAATGGTGCACCGTGACAGTTATCCCACTCCACAAAGGGGGGGCCACAACAGACCCTGGGAACTACCGCCCCATTAGCCTGACGAGCCTCATCTGCAAGGCCATGGAACGTATCATCATGGAACTCATAAACAAAGACATTGGAGATCTCCAAACCCTGGACCCTACACAGTTTGGGTTTGTAAAAGGCAGATCATGTCTCCTAAACCTGATAGACTTCTTTGAAGTAGTCACCAAGGCCATGGATGAGGGTAAGGTGGTTCACACAGCCTATCTATATCTCGCCAAGGCGTTCGACACCATCCCCCACTCTGGAATTATAGATAAACTCACTAAACTAGGTATAAATCCCTATGTCACAAGATGGGTTGACAACTGGCTTACTGAAAGAACCCACACTGTGAAAATAGCAGACTCTAAATCAGACTTCAGACCAGTGACAAGTGGAGTACCACAGGGTTCAGTCCTGGGTCCTCTCCTGTTTGGTATCTAATTCTCTGAAGTATAGGCTAACACAGAAGGTCTTTGGCTAACTAAATTCACAGATGACTGCAAACTAGGAGCCATAATTGAAACTCCTAATGATGTGGACATCCTACAAAAGGGCCTCACTGAGACAGATGCCTGGTGTCAAAGACATGGTCTCAAGCTCAATGCCAAAAAGTGCATTGTCATCCCCTTTGGTAAAAATTCTGTACCCATGAAATACCACATAGGCGGTAGTCTACTTAACACCAAAAGTGTGATAAGAGACCTTGGGACACAGGTGGACATTAGTCTCTGCTTTGATAATCACATCGCCAAAGTGGTCAGGAATTCCTTCTATGTGGCACACCTCATCAAAAAAGGTTTCTCATCCAGAAAAAAAGAGGTCATTGTTCCCCTCTACTCATCACTCATTAGACCCATTATAGAGTACAATGCCCCTTTTGGTATGTACCTCACAAAACATCTACAACAACTGGAAAGGCCGTAAAAATACCTCACAAAGAGGATTACTGGCCTCAAACAGATGCCTTATGCAGACCATCTCAAAAAACTCCAGCTTTACTCTGTCGCATATCGCCTACTCAGAGGTGATCTCTGCCTAACATATAAAGCTATGTCAAACCCAGAGCTGTTGGACATGCTCCACTTAAAGAAATCCCAATCCCTCCGAGCTACATACTCTAGGGACCTAAACCTTGTCACCACAATAAACAGAACATGCTGGAGGGATAGATTCCTGTCCCAGAGACTTCCCATACTCTGGAACAGACTACCTATCTATGTCAAACAGAGCTCCTCATTAGCACTCTTCAAGAAAAATCTTGATGATTGGATGGGTAATAGGAAATTCACCCTGGGGATCACTTCTGTGGTTCTGCTTGACAGGGGCACAGGAAAATATTTTTTTTGGGTGGCGAAAGCCAGGGTACATTTTTGGCTAGGCTTGTATAGGCACTAGGGCCAATAGCCTAGTACCTACCTATGAACCTATGAACCTATGAAGCATGCCTATCAACACATTTGTACAGCAGTGTTGTGCTGGTACTGCAAGCCCGAGGTAGCCCTTAGAGTGAAGAGTGTAACAAGGTATATGTAATGTCTGGTACAGCAGCAGCCACATCCAACTATGTCAATGGGGGGTGCGGTGGGTGTGAAGGGCATCAGGGTATTATCAACTACAGGTCTACAAACACACAGACACTGTTATTCTCAGTAATGCACACATACACATTTGTTAGTACTGGGGTCTATTGGTGCAGGTGTTCATAGGTGAGTACCAGGCTATTGTCCATGCAGAGATGGGAAGTGTAGTGGATGTGTGTAGAGTGGTATCATGCCACCTGCCATGTGCCGGCAGGCCATCTATCAACAGATACAACAGGGGTGATATTCAGGGTGAGAGTTATATGCAACATCCGATTATCTGGTTGCCTCTTGCAGAGGACGAGTGAGGTGCTCCAGTTGACATGCATGCAACATGTATTACATAACATGGTTAGTGTCTGTCTTGGAGACCTGTGCCCAAAGATGTTTGGTTGACTGGGGTAGTGTTGTTGAGGTATCCATGGCATGTGGTGTGTACAGGGTGGGGATTCCTAGCTGTGGCATTCATAACACAGTTGGGCAGACATGTCAGTGTCACTCAAGCATAGAGTGCCTGTATGCAGCCAAGATGGAGTTCCGACATCTGCACATCTGTACAGAGGACAGACAGACATCAACTAGCCAAATGGTTATGCAGTAGGATGACTGTGTTAACAGATGTCTGACACTGATAGGTTTGCCATTACTACATGACAGCAGCCCTCAGCGACATGTCCTATATATACAGTAGTCTACAGTTAATATCCACATGTCAGATCAATATCCAGTAGCAAATACTTAATGACACACAGCTCACACACTAAGAGCACGATAGTCAGGACTCAGAGTCCATCTTTGCATGCAGGGGAGTTTGGTTCCAGGACAACAATCTGCAATTTACTGTTACTTGGGAATGCACTGTCAGATACACTACATGCCAGTGTGACTGCATATAACCTGGGATACTACACCATGTGTGAAACACATTCAAATGGAAAGGAGTGTTGTACAAGCTATATATACCCAGGTGTCCCAGACAGCATACTCACACCACTTGCTACTGTAATGGCAGCACACAGATGCTTGTTATGTACATGGGATTAAATACACGTATTAGAGATGTCATTACCCTGCTATTTTATCAAACTGGAATGTGAACACTAGTTGCTATGCTTAGCAGGTTTCAGCATTGCTGCAATTTGAATTCTAAGCAGATTTGTGAACTGGTAAGTGAAGCTGAAATTGTGTAAGCTCCTTTTTTGTTTAACTCTACATTAGCAGCACTTACCATCATGCAAACCTGTTAAAGCTGCTCAAAACTGCCTTAAGCACTCTGTATCCAACAGCCGTTGTTCTGCCCAGCAAAAAAATAAATAACCCTTGCAGGTCTTGAACCCAGAACCCTGGGCACTACAGCCACAGCAGTTAACCACTAAGCCATCATAGCTGTAAAAACAGTTATTGTTTTTTCCAATATATCTGTCAGTACACATACTGAATAGTATTGAACAACTGCTATGAATTCTACAATGTATAATTTTTCTAATATAGAAAATCCCAAAATTGGTGTGTTATTCGGTATTCCAAAGACACATAAGAGCTTATCCAACCACCCTTTTAGACCTATTATTTCTGCGCCAAATTATGTTAAGGAAGGTATTTCCTTACTTGTGGATTCTTTTTTACAGTGTTACATTCAAAACATGGAATCTTTTTTAAAGGACTCATGGAGTTTCTTGGAAAATTTTAGATTGTTTAATGAAATAGTAAGGTTTGATCCAAATAAATACATTATGTTTACTTTAGATGTCACATCATTATACACATATATTCCACATGAAATAGGGGTTGAATATGTTAGAATGTATTTAAATCGTTTTACTAATTGTCATACTAATGTTATCAATTTTCATTGTAATTTGTTGGATATTATTTTGAAAAAGCATTATTTTTGTTTAATAAGTCTTATTATAAACAAATTTAAGGCATAACAATGGGGAAAGCGGTTGCCCCTTCTTTTGCCAACATTGTGATGGGATGGTGGGAGCAAGAAATTGTTAAATCTTATTTTAATCAATTTCAGGTTGTATATTACAAAAGGTTTATAGATGACTTGATATTTGTAGTTCAAGGGAATGCCGAAACAGTCAATACTTTAGTTAGAACCATCAATTCATGTTCATCTTTTCTCAAATTTGTTGTAGGAGACATTGGTACTTCTATTAATTTTTTGGATGTCCATTTGGAATGGAATTATTTGGAAAACAAGTTTAGTAGCAGTATCCAGAGTAAACCTACTTTTATGAATGGATACTTACATTTTTCTAGTCAACACCCATACCATATAAAAAAGAACATTCCAAAAGGTCAGTTCATCTGTGCTAGTAGGATGACTAGTGATGATGAACGACTAAAAATAGAGTTCTTATATATTAAAAACATGTTCTTGGAACGTGGATATGATGAAAATCTGTTGGATGAACAAATTCAACATGTATGGAATGGTAGAACAGAAAAGTATCCCCCTATTCTTACTAAAGCTCTGGTGTTGGTCATTAAGCATACATCAGGTGATGACAACATTTATGTTTTAATCTGCCAATAACTAGTGATGCACCAGTTATTAGGAATATCATATCAAATAACTAGAAGATTGTGAAAGGCAATCAAGAATTGTGTAATAGTGTGGGTGAACACGCTAGTTTTGTATACAAAAAAGATGATAGTTTTAAAAGTTTATTTGAAAAAGGTAGAGACAGTTCAGTTGCTGACAGTTTCAGTATAAGTACTACTAAGGGCATGCATAAATGTCAAACATGCAGTATGTGTAGATATATATCAGAAGGACCTTTTATAAATTTGTCCCATCTCAATTATACCATTCCAGTGTTGGATTATTTTTCTTGTAAAAGTGTTGGGGTGATATACATTGCTATTTGTATTTCATGGCCCTCTTTTTATGTTGGCATGACCACTAGACGTTTATTAACTAGGATCAGAGAACATATATATGACATAACAAATAAAGATCAGAACAATGCTTTATATAGGCACAGCATCGTCTGTCATAATTACAAAAGATTCTTATTCTCGATCCTAGAACAGGGTCATTTGAATTTAAGTTGAGGCAATTTTAAAAATTATTTGGAACAAAAAGAAACCAGATGGCAGATAAAATTAAAAGCGGATCAGCCACCTGGCATAAATGATACTATAAATATAATTTTGTTCTTAAAAGATTGGAGAGTATATGTTAAAAAGTAGTTCAAAGAATGTTTTATGTTTTGAAGTATTGCTCCTTTTAGATGTTTGCATTTCTTGATGGTGTCTTAATTATCAATTATTTTTAAACTGCATTTGATTGGTTCTTATAGCATTTAAGTATTGTAATGTGTAGCATGATTTGTATTTCTGAGGAAGTCTGTATTGATGAAAGCGGAGATTAAGCAGTTTTTTATGCTAAAGTGTTTATCGTGGTGTGTTCCAGCGTGGTCAGCTTTGCAGTTTTTTGCTTATCTGGTTTCTCAGTTTATGTTTTTGAGGTGAAGAAGAGAGTACAGGCAGGATGGAGTGGGTGGAGAAGAGTGTCAGGAGTGATTTGTGACAGACGAGTACCAGTAAGAGTGAAAGGGAAGGTCTACAAGAGGGTAATGAGACAAGCTATGTTATATGAGTTGGAGACAGTGGCATTGACAAAAAGGCAGGAGTCAGAGCTTGACGTGGCAGACTTGAAGATGTTAAGATTTGCACTGGGTGTGACGAGGATGGATAGGACTAGGAATAAGTATATTAGAGGGTCGGCCAAGGTTGGAAGGTTTGGAGAAAAAGCCAGAGAGGCAAGATTACGTTGGTTTGGACATGTGCTGAGGAGAGATGCAGGGTATATTGGGATGAAGTTGCCAGGTAACAGGAAAAGAGGAAGGCCTAAGATAAGGTATATGGATGTGGTGAGAGAGGACATGCAGATGGTTGGTGTGACAGAGCAAAATGCAGAGGACAGGAAGAAATGGAAACAGTTGATCTGCTGTGGCAACCCCTAACAGGAGCAGCTGAAAGAAGAAGATTTGAATGTATATATATATATATATATATATATATATATATATATATATATATATATATATATATATATATATATATATATATATATATATATATATGTATATATCTGTATATCTATCTCTCTCTCTCTTTATATATATATATATATATATATATGTATATATATATATATATATATACATATATATACATATATATATATACATATATATATATATATATATATATATATATATATATATATATATATATATATATATATATATATACATATATATATATATATATATATATATATATATATATATATATATATATATATATATATATATATATATATATATATATATATATATATATATATATATACACCTATATGTATAACATATGTCCATAAAATGAAGTGGAGTCATACCTCAGCACCAGTAGTTGCAATATCTTAGTGCAAGGGGATGTCATGTAAGTATTGCAGGTATAAATGTAGACTGTTGCTACTGTAAAAGGGATTGTCTTAACAGAAATGCGTGTGATGTCACATCTGATATTGACAAGTATGCCATCATTTACTGACAGACATCATAAGATCATCATAGTGCAGAAACACAGATATCACAATAATGGTCCTGTGGAATACAGCAGAGATATGACCAATAAATGTGGACAGTTTGACATACTCTGGTCAGTCCAGAGGTATAGACAGAACCCCTTAGTGCAAGACGCATGGACCAAGTCCTGACAAAGTGGATGTTTGCAGACATGTAAATGGGGATATCGTAAAAATACTGGAATAGATAAGCTCACACAGTTTATTCATTCGCACACTCCTGTCTGTCATGACACATAATAACCAGAGGAGCAGTGGTCACAAGCCCACATACTACCCACTAGTTAGTGACATACATCTGTACAGCATCCCACTGCTTTGTCAGAAGCACACAACAGTTATGGTGTCCCGGCAACAGTACATCTGACAAAATATCTGGACATAACATCATACTGGGTAAATACATTGAGCTGCTAGGCAGGTCACAAAGCATTGTGCAAACTATAGGCAGACTGGCACAACACTGGCCTACATTACTTATGGGGGAATACACATGTACCTGCAAATATAGCAAGCTCTACTGGCATGTAACAGCATGGAGTAAAAGTCACCTGTGTGAAAGCACATACCCACAACCAATCTGAACACAGCCACAGTCACATATGGTAAGTGTGCTTAGTATTACAGTATATGGACTGTGTGATAAAACACCATCCTCATATGTGACACTCACACACTAACCCTACATACACTGGGCCAATACACAGTGTATTCCGATGCCAGACTGTGGTATGGGACATGTGTCGGTTTGGCCCTGCAAACATGTACGCTGATAGGATACCATATGCTGGAAAAGCATGCAACATCAGATAGAACAGGACCAAGAACAATGACATCTACCACAGTCTGTACACAGGCCAAGGTACATATTCACAATACACACTCTGTCGACAATCACCATAAGTGCACAGATGTCACTACTGTACACACTACAACAGAATCACCAGGTGTTGTCCTCAAATATAAGCCCTGCTATATATAACATGTCTAGCAGTCTGATATCTCACTTGCTTGTTATCAGGTATGATGTCAGTAAATAATGGTGTACTGATCATATGTGCCTTTTACTGCATGACATATGTACAAAGGTTGAAAGACTTGTGGCTGGAGGCACACACACAGGGCTAATAGTGGCATGTTGCTGTAATAAACCCATACATTTACTGGTGCAACAGGGTTTGTTGTGACATATCTCTTCTGAGGGATATGAAGTCAGTAACTCACATGGATGTCACCATGTACTGACTGCAGTCTTCAGAATATGCTACTGCATTTCTAAAGATAGGACAAGTGTGAGTAACACAACACATGTAAGACTCCAAACACTGGACAGTCTGCAGATAGCGCTACAGGTGAGAGTTTCCTCAACCGCATAACACTGTCATGACAGGTATTAAATCATGTAGACCAGCCATATCCACACTAACCCTGTTAAACCAACATTAAGACTTACATTCTGTCCTTATGTCTGAACATCCCCCTCCTGTTTGTTGGCCTGTCTCCACAGTGTATTTTGTAAGAGGTATATTCCACTATCCTCTGTGATGCTGTTTGCCAAACACTGACATGAAGTCCTGCTCACGGTGAATGAAAAGGGCCAACACCCACATGATGTTCCTAGTCATAGGAGTGTGTTTCCATGCAATTGGCAATGGGAATGTTACGACAGCTGTTCCACATACAATCAGCTAGTGGGGGACTGCAATTCATGCACAGGCCATCAGCTGATCATGAGCATCACTTACAAAACACAAACCGCTGCCTAAGCAAAGCAGATGTACTTTTCCTCATCCACCAGAGAGGGAGTGAGAGAGACAGACAGAGACAAAGTAAGAAAGGAAAGGGGTAGGAGAGAAAGAGCTAAGCATTTTTGTGTATGATCCATGGGTGGAGATATTGTGTACTAATCCATACTGTCACATGGTAATTGCACATGGCTGTACACATTTATGGCTGAGAATTGTCAACTAGAATCTCTACAATGTTTGGAAAATGTTGGCTTTGAAATGTTGACAATGGGACATGTAGCTCCTCAATATGATGATGTGGCAAAACCAATTGAGTCTGTCATTACACAATCACCCCAACAGGACACTGGTAATACACACAAACACACACTTACCAGTACTGCGTTTCAAACCCACTCCTTACTATGTATTGCTATTACATCGTTATGCAGTTATTACATGTGCCATGGAGCTTAGATGTTGGAGAACTGTCCAAAGGTATCTTTGAATGTGAGTGACATCAGCAACAGTGATAAAGGAGGGATAAGAGAAGTGTAGTACATGTGGCTGTCCACAAAAGCAGGTGTCAAGGAAGACACAACCACACTCTCTCAGGGACTCACAAACATTATCACACTTGGCAGGGTCAGAACTCCTTATTAGCTAGTTTTCTACCCTACAGATTACACAGGTATCACATGTGCCACAGAGCTTATCAGGTCGATATATGGCCAAAGTGTTATTTCAAGGTGACTGACATCAGAAGGTATGCTATAGTAGAGCAATGGGAGGTGTAGTGAGTGTGAATGGCTTCAAAATCATTAATCTCCACACACACACACACACACACACACACACACACACACACACACACACACACACACACACACACACACACACACACACACACACACACACACACACACACACACACAGTCACACATTTGCCAGTACTGACATTCATGGGCTCAGAGTATATGTTAAAAAGTAGTTCAAAGAATGTTTTATGTTTTGAAGTATTGCTCCTTTTAGATGTTTGCATTTCTTGATGGTGTCTTAATTATCAATTATTTTTAAACTGCATTTGATTGGTTCTTATAGCATTTAGGTATTGTAATGTGTAGCATGATTTATATTTCTGAGGAAGTCTGTATTGATGAAAGCGGAGATTAAACAGTTTTTTATGCTAAAGTGTTTATCGTGGTGTATTCCAGCGTGGTCAGCTTTGCAGTTTTTTGCTTATCTGGTTTCTCAGTTTATGTTTTTGAGGTGAAGAAGAGAGTACAGGCAGGATGGAGTGGGTGGAGAAGAGTGTCAGGAGTGATTTGTGACAGACGAGTACCAGTAAGAGTGAAAGGGAAGGTCTACAAGAGGGTAGTGAGACAAGCTATGTTATATGAGTTGGAGACAGTGGCATTGACAAAAAGGCAGGAGTCAGAGCTTGACGTGGCAGACTTGAAGATGTTAAGATTTGCACTGGATGTGACAAGGATGGATAGGACTAGGAATAAGTATATTAGAGGGTCGGCCAAGGTTGGAAGGTTTGGAGAAAAAGCCAGAGAGGCAAGATTACGTTGGTTTGGACATGTGCTGAGGAGAGATGCAGGGTATATTGTGATGAAGCTGCCAGGTAACAGGAAAAGAGGAAGGCCTAAGATAAGGTATATGGATGTGGTGAGAGAGGACATGCAGGTGGTTGGTGTGACAGAGCAAGATGCAGAGGACAGGAAGAAATGGAAACAGTTGATCTGCTGTGGCAACCCCTAACGGGAGCAGCTGAAAGAAGAAGATATGAATGTGTGTGTATATATATATATATATATATATATATATATATATATATATATATATATCTGCATATCTATCTCTTTCTCTCTCTCTCTCTCTCTTCATATATATATATATATATATATATATATATATATATATATATATATATATATATATATTTATATATGTATATATATATATATATATATCTATATATATATATATATATATATATATATATATATATATATATATATATATATATAGGTGTGTATATATCTGCACATATATATATATATGTATACACATATATGTATAACATATGTCCATAAAATGTAGTGGAGTCATACCTCAGCACCAGTAGTTGCAATATCTTAGTGCAAGGGGATGTCATGTAAGTATTGCAGGTATAAATGTAGACTGTTGCTACTGTAAAAGGGATTGTCTTAACAGAAATGTGTGTGATGTCACATCTGATATTGACAAGTTTTCCATCAGTTACTGACAGACATCATAAGATCATCATAGTGCAGTACCACAGATATCACAATAATGACCCTGTGGAATACAGCAGAGATATGACCAATAAATGTGGACAGTTTGACATACTCTGGTCAGTCCAGAGGTATATACAGAACCCCTTAGTGCAAGACGCGTGGACCAAGCCTGACAAAGTGGATGTTTGCAGACAAGTAAATGGGGATATCGTAAAAATACTGGAATAGATAAGCTCACACAGTTTATTCATTCGCACACTCCTGTCTGTCATGACACATAATAACCAGAGGAGCAGGGTTCACAAGCCCACATACTACCCACTAGTTAGTGACATACATCTTTACAGCATCCCACTGCTTTGTCAGAAGTAAACAACAGTTATGGTGTCCTGGCAACAGTATATCTGACAAATATCTGGACATAACATCATACTGGGTAAATACATTGAGCTGCTAGGCAGGTCACAAAGCATTGTGCAAACTACAGGCAGACTGGCACAACACTGGCCTACATTTCTTATGGGGGAATACACATGTACCTGCAAATATAGCAAGCTCTACTGGCATGTAACAGCATGGAGTAAAAGTCACCTGTGTGAAAGCATATACCCACTACCAATCTGAACACAGCCACAGTCACATATGGTAAGCGTGCTTAGTATTACAGTATATGGACTGTGTGATCAACACCATCCTCATATGTGCCACTCACACACTAACCCTACATACACTGGGCCAATACACAGTGTATTCCGATGCCAGACTGTGGTATGGGACATGTGTCAGTTTGGCCCTGCAAACATGTATGCTGATAGGATACCATATGCTGGAAAAGCATGCAACATCAGATAGAACAGGACCAAGAACAATGACATCTACTACAGTCTGTACACAGGCCAAGGTACATATTCACAATACACACTCTGTCGACAATCACCATAAGCACACAGATGTCACTACTGTACACACTACAACAGAATCTCCAGGTTTTGTCCTCAAATATAAGACCTGCTATATATAACATGTCTAGCAGTCTGATATCTCACTTGCTTGTTATCAGGTATGATGTCAGTAAATAATGGTGTACTGATCATATGTGCCTTTTACTGCATGACATATGTACAAAGGTTGAAAGACTTGTGGCTGGAGGCACAAACACAGGGCTAATATTGGCATGTTGCTGTGATAAACCCATATATTTACTGGTGTAACAGGGTTTGTTGTGACATATCTCTTCTGAGGGATATGAAGTCAGTAACTCACATGGATGTCACCATGTACTGACTGCAGTCTTCAGAATATGCTACTGCATTTCTAAAGATAGGACAAGTGTGAGTAACACAACACATGTAAGATTCCAAACACTGGACAGTCTGCAGATAGCGCTACAGGTGAGAGTTTCCTCAACCGCATAACACTGTCATGACAGGTATGAAATCATGTAGACCAGCCATATCCACACTAACCCTGCTAAACCAACATTAAGACTTACATTCTGTCCTTATGTCTGAATATCCCCCTCCTGTTTGTTGGCCTGTCTCCACAGTGTATTTTGTAAGAGGTATATTCCACTATCCTCTGTGATGCTGTTTGCCAAACACTGACATGAAGTCCTGCTCACGGTGAATGAAAAGGGCCAACACCCACATGATGTTCCTAGTCATAGGAGTGTGTTTCCATGCAATTGGCAATGGGAATGTTACGACAGCTGTTCCACATACAATCAGCTAGTGGGGGACTGCAATTCATGCATAGGCCTTCAGCTGATCATGAGCATCACTTACAAAACTCAAACCGCTGCCTAAGCAAAGCAGATGTACTTTTCCTCATCCACCAGAGAGGGAGTGAGAGAGACAGACAGAGACAAAGTAAGAAAGGAAGGGGGTAGGAGAGTAAGAGATAAGCATGTTTGTGTCACTCACTTACCAGTAGAGGGTTTCAAACCCCTGCCTGCCTATATATTGCTATTACATTTTATGCAGTTATTGCATGTGCCACTGAGCTTACATGTTGGAGAACTGTCCAAAGGTATATTTGATGATGAGTGACATCAACAACAGTGATAAAGGAGGAATAAGGTAAGTGCAGTACATGTGCCTGCCTACAAAAGCAGGTGTCAAGGAATACACAACCACACTCTCTCAGGGACTCAGGCACATTATCACAGTTGGCAGGGTCAGGATTAGAATTCTTAACTAACTAGTTTACTACACTACAGTATTACGCAGGTATCACATGCACCACAGAGGTTATCAGGCTGATATATGGGCAAAGTGTACGTCAAGATGACTGACATCACAAGGCATGCTATAGAATACAATGCCCCATTTGGTATGTACCTCTCAAGACATCTGCAACAACTGGAAAGGCCTCAGAAATACCTCACTAAAAGAATCACAGGCCTAAAGCAGATGCCCTACGCTGACCGCCTTAAACAACTCAAGCTATACTCTGTCACATATCGTCTACTCAGAGGCGATCTCTGCTTAACATACAAGGCCATGTCAAACCCAGAGCTGTTGGACATGCTACACTTAAAGAAATCCCAATCCCTGAGAGCTACACGCTCCAGGGATCTAAACCTTGTCATCACAATAAACAAAACATGCTGAAGGGATAGGTTCCTGACCCAGAGACTCCCCAGACTCTGGAATAGATTGCCCATACATGTCAAGTAGAGTGCCTCTTTGGACCTCTTCAAGAGGAACCTTGACGATTGGATGGGAGAAAGGAAATTCACTCCAGGGATCACGTCAGTTGCCCTGCTAGACAAGGGTCCAGGAAAGTAAATAATGTGGGAAGAAATAGCCAGGGAATTGTTATGGCTAGGCTTGTATAGGCCCTAGGGCTGATAGCCTAGTACCAACCTATGAACCTATGAACCTATGAACAGTAGGGCAATGGGAGGTGTAGTTAGTGGGAATGGCTTCCTAATCATTAATCTCCACACACAGACACAGATTTGCAAGTACTGGCATGCATGGGTTCATTGCTTCACAGGTGTGTAGTAGTTGACTGTGTCAGAAGGCTGTACAAGGCTAGGCAAAGGGTATACCTTGGCATCAGGCCACAAGACAATGGTCTGTAGTGTGGCTCAGGGGTGTAGTCTCTGGATTGGCCGATACAGGTGGGTATTATATTCACCATCCACTCATCTGGGTTACTAATGTGGGTGGCCCATGTTGTGCAATGCTTGCCATGCATGTGTTCTATATTCCATAACATGGACAGTGTCTGGGTTGTGCACATGTCCCACATGCATGTTCTGTGATGTGTGGAATTGTACCTGGGGTGTCTGGGGCATGTTTTGTAGACAGATTTTTTTTCATCTGATGTGGCATTCCTGACCTCATGTGGTGTGAACTGGCTATGGAACTGAGGTTGATCCTGCACCTACATTGACAGCATGATACAGGTATTCACTGGTGTTAGTGGCATCTATCCACATAGGCATGTGTCTAAGACATGGCATTTCTTTTGTGGGTTACATTTGCTGACTCTACAGTTGTTGCAGGTGTCCAGTGGGGAACATAGCAAAGGACCAGTGTAAGCAATTATTTTCCTACTGTAGGGATAGAACAGGGTGCCGTGTCCCCTGTAGTCCACTGCAATCACACCGTGGGTACTATCTGTGGGCATTATGCAGGGAACTACCAACATAGTGGTTGTTGCCTAGCCAAGTTTGTTTGTGTATGAGACATAGGTGGAGAGTGTTCTTTGGGTAGTACAAGGGTTGCCTATATTGTTCCCCAATCCATAATGTCACATGTAGGGGTATGGATTGTCCACACCAGGCTCTCTGCTGTTTGACATCTGTTGTCCTTGTAAGGTGGACATTGTAACATATAGTAGGTCCTCAATATAAAAAATTTGTAAAACCCACCCCCTCGCAGGTCCAACTATTACAATACACAGCTACCAGCACAGCTACATACACACACAAACACACACACAAGACAGCACACTGAATCAAACCCCTACCTAGCTATGTATTGCTATTACAGTGTACTACATTTTACGTCTTTGTTGGAACTTTTTATTATTAATCTTTCCTTCAAAGGTGCATTTCAAGGAATGACATCAGCCAAGCTTCTGCCAAATTAGGGCCAAAAAGAGTCTGGGATTAGAAACATGCATGCATAAATAGGCATGCCCTAGTTGAAGGTTTTGCGTCGACTGGCACTGGCATTTTTCATAAAATCAACTGCCAATCATTGGCCGGGACCAGAGTTTTAGGCTTGGCCAACCCCTTACTGGAAAAAAAAAAAAACAAAAAGAAAAAAAGGAATTTCAAAGAGATAATGACATCATCAGCAGCTACTTATAAACCTTAGTGGAGTAATTATAGTGACGGACTGGCCTTAAAAGCATTGATCCCTCACACACACACACACACACACACACACACACACACACACACACACACACACACACACACACACACCACACACACAGTTGGAATGTATGGTACCTAACTACTTACCTAACTAGTACATTTTACGCAGTTATGGCGCATGTATAGCATGTGCCAGCAGAGCTAGCCCAGGCCCCCCTTTCCACAATGGTGTAATTTGCAGATGATTGACATGAGCAGACTTAATGCCAAGTGCAATGGGAGTGCATAAACCATTCATCTGAAAGCACACACAACACCCAACACACACACAAACACTTTAACAACAGGGTTTATTTTACTGATAGATGAATATACAACTGATAGATGAATAATGATAATGTTATCACACTTACACCACAGTTAAGCACCACACCATACCGAAGCAAATGTCAGCATGACTGGTTTGCAGTGTGGAGTGTGTGCAACAAACATCTGTGACGAAGATATATGTATAGTCCACTGTTGTTGCCAGACACGTAAGCATTTTTTTGTTAGCATGCCCAGTATGACCTTTCATTATTTTGTTTGTTGTCAGACATTGTGTGAATCCATTCCAGGTAGGTTGTACTATAGTGCAGGCATTTGTATTCTCCACCTACAGCTAGCAACCTGTTTCTGCAGGATATCTGTAAATGGGTTGAGAAGATATTCAGACATATGTACTGTTTTACACTGTGATGCTTTATGTCATCAACTTGCTTGCAGTAATTTCCTGGGGAACACAAGATAAATGAAGCTGTGCCCAGCATTGTGGTCTTCAACCTACACATTCTTGCACAATCATGCCATTCGGGAGGGGGGAGCTGCAGACACTTGCTGATGGGTCTGTGTAAATGGTTCAGCACCATGGTACTGTGGTGGCTGAAGATCCCATTGTACATCCATCCTGAGTTTCAGACTTCACACACTCCATGGCATCCATGCTTCTAGACCCCTCCCCGTTATTCTATCCTCTTCTGAACATTATGCAAATGTTATCTGATAAAGTACCTAGTAATCAGAGACACAGGTCTTTGACAGAGGACTGTAGGGCATTTGGTAGTGATGAAGTCGGAGTGAGGTGTCATTCCCTTGGTTCCTACCGTGTGAGTGTATGTGCTATGCATTGCCTCTTTGCCAAGGCCTGGGCATACTGGCCACACCTCCTTCTGCCTACTGGGGCAGGCTCAGGTTGTTCCTCTTCTGAGTCACTCTGTGCCTGTGCTGGCCTTGGTAATCGTGGGGGGCTGTGTGGCCCTGCCCCATGCTGTTCCTGCTGCAGCTGTTTCTGCAGGATCATATTGTGCAGCATGGCACATACAATGACATTTTGGGTGCATGTAGCTGGTGAGTACTGCAAGTCTCCACCAAATATGTCCAGACACCGGAATCATGACTTGAGAATCCCAAACACATGCTCTATTATGATTCTGGTCTGTGCGTGTGCCTCATTATGGAGTTCTTGTTCGGGTGTGTGTGCATTTCTGATGGGTGTCATCATCCATGGCTCCAGTGCATAACCAGCATTCCCCACTAGGTGGCCATATGGGATGTCCCCATTGGCAAATCTCTGGTACAGTTGCATCATATGCCAGATGTGGGAATCGTGATAGCTTCCAGGGCTGCCAGCACACACATTTATTATAATGCCCTGGGCATCACACATGACCTGGCAGTTGTTGGAGGGGAAGCCCTGGCAGTTTATGTAGACTCTACCCCGCTCACCAGGTGGTGCTTTGATGTGTATGTGTGTGCAGTCTATAGCACCCACTACCTCAGTGTATTCTGCTATTTGGTGGAAGAGACGCATATCGCTGATCAATGCCTCATGGGTGTTGAAGAAATATATGTGCTCACCGGCATGTGCTGACATGGCATGCAGAAACTGATGGAGTAACCTGGATGCTGATGCCTGTGAGATACCCATGATATCCCCAGTTAGCCTTTGGAAGGTACCTGTGGCTAGTATTCTTAAGCCAACATATACCTTGGTATCCACTGGGATGGGTTCCCCTCTGTTGGTTCTTTGTGTGAGGTGTGGCTGCCACAGCTCAACAATTTGCTGTAGGAGGTCCCTGTCCACCCTATAGCACTCCACTATCTCCAGCTCATGTAGCCCCTGGTAGGTTACCCTGGGTCTGTACACTCTACTCCATCTCCTCACTGTGGGTTGGTCATCAGCATTCACATCCTCACCACCCTCAGCCTCTTCTACATGTTGATTTATGAGAGCAAAAGCAGTGCCTATCATTTTGTTGCTTTTGTTAGGTAAAATTTCCCCATTTGTGTACACCGGTTGAGTAGAGTTTGTGAGAAAAAGCAGAGGAAAAGGTGTTTGCATAGTTTATAGTAGTGTGCTAGGCTGGGCTGCTGCCTGTGAAACTGGCTGATTCTGACACATTTCACCTGCCAGCTATGCTAGTTCTCCTTGATTACCTTCCTACTGCTGTTTTCCCTTCCCATTGCCTTTCTGTTTAAGCCCTGAGGTGCTCCATACAAGCACAGTGCTCAGATGTGAATGGAGCTGCTATTTCCTGGTTTAATTTTTTTTTTTTGTTTATTTAAAACTCGGTGTGCAGCGCGCACACCCGTTTAGGCAATGTAAACACTGCTAAGCAACTTCAGACACACACCCTTCCTTAGCTCTGCTAAGCTAAGGGCAAACCCACACCGCAGAGCTCCAATAAGCTTACAGTTTTCCTGACACACCCCTCTATGATGTCAGCTAACTCTTAGGCTTGCACCATGGTTTTCCTGCACCTACATGGTTGGGTGCTGGATAGCAATGAGGGGAAATCTGTGATTCAGTATCATTCCCCTCATTTGCATAGAATTGACTGCTAATGCCTAGTTACAAGTCTTAACACTGAGCCTTCCCCTTTAGCAACCACTATTCACTGGCCTTGTTGTCTTCTGCCTGCCACTGACCATAATGGCAAAATTGTGATTTTTGCCTAAAAAGCTTTTTTCAAGGTTTTATTTTTATTTTTGGGCTGATCCCGTTTGCATGCCGCTGCCCTAGGCTTAAACGGCCGAAATCGGCCAAAATAAAATAAAAGTTATTATTGTTATTTTGAACCTATTTTCCATGCCAATGGCCATATATTTGGCCATTGCCATGCTTTCAACATTATATACACCCTTTATTTGGAGCTGTCATGGCTCCGCTTTGTAGTTTGCAGAAATGTATTCGGTTACTAGCCAAATAGATTTCTGCAGGTTACACTACTCCTGCATGGATGGATGCCAGCTTTCTGGATCGCTAATTCATCTCATATTCATGGTTTTCACCTGCAAATGTGGTAATTAGCATACAGGAGCTGTGTCCATGCAGAAATAGTGCAGGACCACTCGTGCAGGTCCTGGGAGCATGTTCCTGGATCGCTCGGTGGACATATTGCCTCCAGCAGCTCTTGCGCTATTCCAGCACACCATGCAGAGCTTGCTGAATCCTGGGGAATGTCCTTTTTTTTCAGTCTTAACACAATTGATATTCTGTGCATAGCACCCCTTTGTTTTCTTTTTTTAACCATCCTGTCATTGATAGAATCATCTGTGTTTCTTCTCTCATCCATATTCCTTGCACTTCAACTACTTCAGTTAAACATACTGATCATCATTCCTTAAACTTTTTGTTGCATAGCACGATCCATTTTTTTTTATTGCCTTCCATTATTTCTGTAACACTTTCCATCCCCACCACATATAAATGTTGCTCATTTCTGTTTCCACATACAGTATTTGCATCACTCTGGGCTTTCTTGATAATCCTCCTTTCCTATTAATGTAGGGATTCTATGACATTGATATAACAGTCTCATATGACAATCTCTGAATGTTTCTGATATTTTAAAAAGTTTACCATGTTTCATTCTTCTACTCATTTGTTGTCACTCTGTCATGTCATGCTTTTCCTTCTGTATTTCTATCCCTGAGTTTAGTGAAACCTATTGCTTCTTTTATCTCTCACAAAACAATATACCTGTCTATCATTACTATCCCATTAAGTTGCTCCATTTTCCTCTTCTGTCTTCCTTCTTTTTATTTTTATCCCTCTCTGGCAAAATTCCTTTTCCTCCACAGCTAAACTCCTGATTACTCCTCTACTTACTAACCAATCTCTTGTTCGCAGGCCAAAAGTCCTCTTCATTTTCTCAAAGTACATACATTGCTCTCTCTCCCCCTCTTCTTGCCTATGTACGGTATATCTTTAGTCTGAAATTTTTCTTTGTGTCCTCTGCACTAGATATGCAGCCTTGTGCTATGTAAACCATACATATCTTTGCTTACAACTCACATGAACTAGAATTGTCACAGTCTATTTAGTCAACCCATTTGACCATGTGTTTTCTGAATTACCACTCATTTTTGTGTTTGCCTCACTTTGTAATTTTTACTCTCTGGAAGACTTTTGGTTGAGGCAACAGGAGGTTTGTGGAATTAATGCCTTTCCAGACCTTCCTTGTTTTATTCCTAATTATCACTCATTGCATTACTAAAACTAACATAATAGATCCTCTGCAGAACATAGTACACATAATATATCTTATGTCAGTGTCTCACCAGTCAAACCCCTAAGGCATAATACAAGAACCTCTTAGCCATAGCTGACTCAATTGTGAGACACAAAGATGTCCCTCTCACCAGGATGGATAAGGAAAAGGTCATGGTCAGCTGTCTGTCAGGTGCCTGAATCAGCCAAATCACACACGCACTCAAGTCTTTTAACAAAAAACATTGTTATGACTCTGTCATAGTCCATGTTCATGTGAATGATTTGAGACATTCCTTACTAGATTATATGAAGAGAGAAATGACTGAGCTCTTTGATTATGTCTCTCAGGCAGGTACTGTACGTCCCTAGCCTTAAGCAGCATTTTATCTTTGCCTAGGATGATACCTCAATACAAAGAAAAAATGTATGACTTCAACAATTGGCTTAGTTTCTGTTGTCATTCAAAGGGGATCTAGTATCTCTCAGCCTGGAATGACATGGTTGACCTACCTTGATGCTTTGCCAGTGATGGTCTTTACCTGTTACCCCTGTGATTTTGGATACTGGCTAAGGCTCTTTCCATCTCCATAGTGCCTTTTTTAGGCACTGTCACAAGAACAAAATTCCCGATGTAAAATTACCCACTAAAAACAACCTTGAGGATATGCTGTAAATGCTAGGAGTTTAAACCAGAAACTGCACTCACTGGAAGCCGTCCTTAACCTGGAAGATGCTGACATTTGTGCAGTCACTGAGACCAGATTTAAGGCTGCTGAGAGCACCCCAACTATACCAGGTTACATTTCCTTCCACACATTCAGATCACAAACTGAAGGCATGAGAACTAAAGGAGGCTGTGTATCAATATTCATTACAGATAAATACACCTCTAGACTGGTTATTGTTAGCTATAAGAACCCTCCATGAATCAGGACATCCACTCAGCCTACTTGGATCTACTTGAGTCAATCAAGATAGAACCAATCACCCTGGTTTTAGGTGACTTTAATTACCCATCCATTGACAGGGTAAATTATACATATACTAACTCAGTTGCCCAAAGGTTCCTGAACTTTGTTAACTCCAATGCCCTGGACCAGCTGGATGACACAACCACAAGCGGCTAAATAAAATCCTGGACCTGGCGTTCACCAACATGGGAGACTGCTGACCCACCCCCAGTGTGTGGCCATCCCTGGTGAGATCTGACCACAAATCAGCCTTGCTACAAGTAACTATAATATAAGACCACCCCTTAGCAACAACTAGACTAAAAAACTTCTCCAAGTCCAATTACAGCCTCTTACATAACAGCATAAATAGCTTCATAGCCCATCTCCCCACTAATGGAAAAGATGCCTATGCTGAGTTATATACCAATACTTTATACAAGCACCTGTACAAGTGCATTGACTCTGCCATACCTGATAGAACCAAAGCAAGATCTTCAATGAAAACCTGCCTGGTAGACAACAGCCATTAATGGGCTATACAACAGGAGAAAGAAATTGCTGTCTAAGAGCAGGAAGGAATGGTCTCAAAACTGGAAACAGTCTCACCTCAACTTAAACAAGCAAATAAGACTCTTAGTGAAGTCCTCCATAGCTAACTACAAATCCAAATTAGCTTCCCTAACTAAAGATAACTACAAGGTGTTCTTTAGTTACATTTGTAACCTCAAAGGAAAGGTCAAGATTTGCAGTGAATTTGCAGTTAATGGTACTACATATATAGAACCTGTGGATATAGCAAACCTGCTGACTGACAGGTTCAGTGAAACTTCATTCCTCTGTCCCCACCACATATACTCAAAACATCCCAAACACCTGTCCCCAGCATAGTATCTCCAAGAAGCAGGTCTTAAATAATAATAGTATTCGTCCTCAAAGTTCAAGTCTAAGCGGCCTTATGCAGGATGATAATGTCTCACATAATAATGTTTTACAAGAGAATCTGGTTACCTCCATTTCTCTTTCCTTTATTACTGCCTTTTGTCTTGATGCCCAAGAAGTACGAGCTATTATATGTAAGAATTGGGCCTTTCTAATGGATGATAGTAGTCTGAGAAATAAGGTACCTGAATGTCCTAAAATCATATATAGAAGAGGTAAAAATCTTAAAAATATGATTGAGAGTAAGTATCCTAGTTTTTCCAGACCAGGTGGGATGTTTAAATGTGGATGTGTCCCCAGTGTAAGCATATTAAGGTATCCAATAGATTTTTCTATTAGATCTATTACTTATTATATTAAGAACAGATATAATTGTGACAGTAATGGGGTTGTTTATTTAGCTGAATGCCAACGCTGCCCCCGATTTTATATTGGTAAGACTGAGCGCCACTTAAAACGGAAAATTTATGAACATTTGTATTGTATTACAAGGAATGACTGTACAAATGCTCTAGCAAGGCATATAAATGAGAATAAAGACCATTTTTTCTTATTGAACAAGTGAAAATTAACCCTAGGGGTGGACCTTGGTCTTTAATGTTAGAATACAGGGAGCTTTGATGGCAATTGTTAACAAATGCCTATATGTTCCCTGGACTTAATGAAATGTGTTCCCTGAAATGTTTGCTAAAACTTAAATCCTTGGAAAGATGTTAATTACAATAATATAATATATTTTAAGTATATTTACACAATTTTAAAAGTTTATTACTTTTTAAGGTCATATGTTTTTATACATGTGCTTTTTATTTATTTGTATAAGAATGACTATATGGAGGTCTTGTGGTTTTATATTTTATATTTTAAGTAAGCTAGTTAACATAAGGTGAGTGTGACTTTAATTCATGATTAGGATGAAATGATGTCATCATGCTCTTTTGTTTAAATTCTCATTTAATTTTAGAATTTGATGTCTGAAGAAGATTGCCTATTTGCCAACCAAAAGCACTTACTTTACCTGTGGAATCTGTGAATACATTTTGTATTGAATCTATCCCCCTTGCCTGTTCGTTCATCTTAAAACAGAAATTAGCATCACCATTGAACATGCTTTTCAATCACAGCCTAAGCACTGGCTTCATCACAGTGGAATGGAAAACAGCTACCATCATCCCTTTGCCCAAAGGGGGTGCATCCACAGGCACCAGGAACTATAGACTCAGCCTTACTAGCCTTATCTGCAAGGTCATGGAACAAATCATCATGGACACCCAGTTTGGCTTTGTCAAGGGGAGTTCATGCTTGCTAAAGTTGGTGGGATTCTTTGAGACTCCAAAGCCCTAGATGAGGGCAAATCTGTGCATACAGCTTAGATAGGCTTAGCCAAGGCCTTTGATACAATCCTCCAGTCAGGCATCATTGATAAATTCACCCAGCTGGGTATCAGCCCATATATTGTCAGATGGGTTGTAAACTGGCACATTGATAGAGCTCATACAGTCAAAATAAGGGACTCCACATCCTCCAGCAGACCCATAACCAGTAGTGTTCCACAAGGATTGGTTCTGTGACCCGTCTGTTCAGAATCCATTTCTCTGAAGTACAGGCTAAAACTAAAGGGCAGTGGCTGACAAAGTTTGCTGATGACTGCAAACTTTGAGTGATCATTGAAACCCCTAACAAGAAGAAGAAGGTCTTACACAGACTAATGATTGGTGCCAAAGTCATGGCCTTAAACTTAATGCAAAAAAAAAAAAATGCATTATCATCCCCTTCAGCAAGGATGATGTTCCTGTAGACTACCACATCAATAGCAATACCCTAAGTACACAGCCAGTGGTGAGAGATTTGAGTTCACAGGTTGACAGCAACCTTAACTTCAATCACCATGTCTCCACAGTAGTGAGAAGGGCATTTTATATTGCTCATTTCATAAGTAAGGGCATTGCCTCCAGAAAAAAAAGATATTATAACCCCCTTGTACTCTTCCCTCATCAGGCCAATAATAGAGTACAATGCTCCCTTTGACATGTTCCTTTCCAAACACCTGCAGCAATTGGAGAGATCACAAAAGTTCCTTATGAAGAAAATTCATGGTCTTCAAGATCTGTCTTATGTGGACAGACTGAAATCATTGTCACTTTACTCTGTGTCATGCAGACTGCTCAGAGTCAACCTGTGTCTTGGATATACAGCAATCTCTGACCCAGCTTTGATGGAAATGCTGCACATTCACAAGTCAAATGACGCACTGGTCACTCACTCACAGGACCTTAAACTGGTATGTTGCATTAACAGAACTTGCTGGAGAGACAGATTTGTCTTACAGAGGTTGCACCACCTTTAGAACAAGCTTCCTATTCATGTTAAACAAAGCCCCTTCTCGGCCCTATTTAAGCACAATTTGGACAACTAGATGGGTAACTGGAAATTCACCCCAGGGTTCCACCTGTGTCTCTCTTGGACAGGGGCAATAGGTGCTGATTTTAGTGTCTGCTTGAACCAGAAACCCTTGGAAACATGAGTTGAGCTTGGCTAGGCTTGTAAGGGCCCTGGGTCCATTAGTCTAGTAACCTCCAATGATCCTATGAGTACCAAACAGCGAGCAGAATATGATGAGATGAAATGCTATTCACTGTGCCACAGTGCCAAGGATGGGTCTATATTACCTTATCAAAAGCTATCAACCCCTAAATATCAAATGAACAAAATAGTGAAGACACGGAACAGCGATTTTTTTTCTCAGAGAAAAAAAAATTGCTGTTCTGCAAAAAAAAAAAAAAAGTGGAAATATAACATAAAGTGGGGATCTTCACACCCCCACATCCCCCTACTTAAATATACCAACTCCAAGATCGCACCTCAGTGGAGGAAATGGCAAACTCCCAAAATCGGCCTAGCTAATTTTTCCCTGGGAAAAAAATCGCCGTTCCGTGTCTTCACTATTTAATGCATTCGATATTTATGGGTCGATCAAAGAGTGTTGACTCTTATCAGCTTTTGATAAGGTAATACAGACTCCCAAATATTACTTGCTATAACACATATCCTGCAAAAACAGCCAAAGACTGCCATCTTGTTGTTTGCAATGTTAATATCTGACATGGTAAAAAACGAATAAAAACTTGGCCAACTTATCCTGCTGCACATGCACAGGCATACACACACACACACACACACACACACACACACACACACACACACACACACACACACACACACAAAAACATACGTGAGTGAGCGTGTGCGCACACACACACACACACACACACACACACACACACACACACACACACACACACACACACACACACACACACACACACACACACACACACACACACACACACATGCACACACAGACACACTCACAAGCCAAAGCAATGATAGTGTTATACTGATTCTAGTAAATACAATACATTGTGTGATATTACTCATGCTAACTGAGCTCTACAGCAGGGTCCGTTATTTTCTTTCACATAGAAGCCCATATGCCCAACAATTCCAGCCACTTTATTGACAGTATACAACTCAGATGCCTCAGTTACTTTCATCCTCAGAGAAGCCCTTGTACCCATCAATTATAGTCACATTATTGACTGTATAAGCCTTAAATGTCTGATTGTGATAAAAAAATAAATACATATATCCATATATGGGTCTACTTTGAAACCTTGAATGCTCACAATGTCGAGCGTTACAAAGTCGAGACCACAATGTCGTAAACACTAAATACTGACAGTACACAACAGCGAGCAACAGGACATGGAAATAAACACACAACAACATCGTAACCCATAACATCGAAAAGTACTGTGCAGAAATCACACCTCCAGCATCCCAAATGTGCATATATTGACCAAAAACGAGCAAACCTCTACAACTAATAGTCTGACACTACAGAATCAGTGCATCCACCTCCTTTTAAATACACTTGCAGGAAAACAATAACCCCATGCCACTCTGAAACACAACACTCTTCCAGTGCATATCATAATCACACATCGACTTGTGCATACTGTAAACATAAACTGTACTTGCAAATAAGATAGTGACATCTAAACTACACACCGTGTTTGTATCACGCTCCACTACAGGACACACAGCATTACAGATTCAGTAGATTAGCGATAGCTTGCAGGAAATCAACCGTAGAGTAGGAGCCCTTGTGGTTAAGCACATGCTCAAACTGTGAGTGGTAAAACACTAGCTTCCACTTCTAGGTGATGGAGGGAACCCTGCCGCTAAAGGGATTCTAAGCTCCTCAACCCTGTCTTGTTCCCATGCTAGTGTTGTCAACAACACAGCCAAATCTGTTGTCCAAGTCCCAAGCAGTATCTTTAGCCTCCTGTGACACGCCTCAATACTATTCTGCATCTGGGGCAGACATAGGCTGTTTAGCTCTGATATGTTCCAGAATGTGATGGGGAACAGCGACAGGAACCATTGAAAATGCGTACTCCTGCTTGTAAAATTCCTAGGCTTGCCAAATAGGTACCATTCACTGAAGTATCATAACAGACCCTTTGCAGGGAATACTTCCCGTAAGGTATTGAAGCCTGATACCACCTCCTCCTCCTCTAAGAACACCAATGCCACCATTCATTTCACAGCCACCTGGAATTCCTGGCTAGAGTTATAAAGGGTAGCTAAGCCCAATGACTGCACTTTACGCCAGATATTCTGGTCAAAGTGGAAAAAAACAGCCTTTAGGTATCACTCCTGCTAGATTGTTATGTACACTCTTAATCACAGCTATCTCATAATCACAAATTACGTATTTCATAGCTGGGTCAAAGTCATGTTCTTGTAACAGCTGAAATATGTATTCCCACATCACATTGTATGATCGTAGTGATTTCTTTGACTTTAGACAGTACAACAGAGGGATTGCCTTGTTATAACCTCCATACTTCAGGATTCCATGAATGCTGTATAACTGCCTGCAGATTACTCCCTTATAGAAAAAGGTCCCATCCATGAGCCATATACTGGCGGGACTTAAATTATACAGATTAGAAACAGTCGTAAGCACTAACACTTTTACATCACTTACTGGGTCTACATAGCGCTTTTCTATGAACCATATTTCAAGGAGGAGTCACTTAGGCTAACTGTGTGTAATGTTATCCACATGTCAGCCTGACCCCTTCTACGCTTCCTATAGATCCTACCCACTTGTTGCAGCAATGCCTTCCTCTTTGGGAGACTGGAGAAAAATTGAGTGGAATTAGATGCCATAACATCATCCACAATCAAACAAGGGTATCCCTAGACAGTTCAGCCTTCTGTCTTAACTCATAACTCATGAGATATCTTTCTACTTTGGCTGGGCTCCCTGTGTGATGGTGTGCTACAGATTTACAGAGCTCTTCCCCATTATGTACTGTCATAGTGACTGTTCTACCTTTGCATTTCTCTGCGTGTTTACGTTTGCAGCACCAGTACTTCTTAATAGCCATAGTACGTTCCAGATTGTAGATGTAGCCATCAATGATGAGTATTACCTGGTCCTTCTGGGATTTGGTGGTGGTATAGACACATCCTAACACTCCAGGGCTTCCAATGTGATTTCCGCCATAGTGAAGACGTTGGATACGGCATTGCCATTGGACACTGAGTATTTGTACTGGCTTCTATTTGCTGTGCATGGTCTGTATGATGTTTTAATGTGGCAGCACCTACTTCAGCTATATAGTACATCTCTGTTTCAGCAAGTCTACTCTCTTTACATATACTGACATAAGCATTATTTTCTTTTTCCTGTTACTAACAGAAGCGGAGAAGCGGTTGCTGACAGCAACAGTAGTGGTACAGTACATGCCATTTATCTGCTTTGTACAGATAGTGTTGGATAACAGTAGTTATGTTTAATTTCTCTACTTGACAGTGATTGCGTATTCCATTTCCTGCTACATGACTGCTGTCAATGTTCTGTCGCTCGATCATATGACAGTCAATGCTTTGGATGCAGGTTTTCAATGTCCTGTTGCTTGCTGTTGTGTACTCTCAGTATTTAGTGTTTTTGATGTTGTGATCACGACTTTGTAACGCTCGATGTTGTGAGCATTCGAGGTTTCAAAGTAGACCCATATATATATATATATATATATATATATATATATATATATATATATATATATATATATACATTTCAGAATATTTCACACAAACATGCAGAGTAGCGCTGTCAAGCCTAGTCCCATCTAGACACAGACATAAATAAGTAAATAGTGTTTTACATTAACAAACTAAAATGAGAAAATAATATTTGGCCAGGAAACTCAAAGATTAAAGCAAAGAAAAAAGTTATATGTATGTGTGTGTATATATGGACAGCTTGACAACAACAGGCACAGAAACCTGAGTTCAATATTCAGCATTAAATTCTCACATTTGATCCAACCTCTTTTACAATAAATGATCACATATCTTCATTTGCATTTAATAACAGTGTTCCAATATACTGGGTGCTTTTGCACTGAAAGATGAAGACCTGAATGTGACTCATATGAAATTAATTTCAGTATTGACTTAGATAAGAGAGCAGAAGAGTATAGGAAATGCGTGTCTTAAGGCTCACCCCATCCTGGGGGAGTTTTGGTTTCCTAGTGACTCAGCTTCACCCACCCTAGTGGAAGCTTGCAAGACAACAAAGACTATTACTGTGAAGATGTGCTTGTTCTCAATCTGTGATGGCACCCCTTCAGGTATATGTGTTGGAATGTGCATGCATGCATTCTGGTAGGCTACAGAAAATCAGTAAGATTATGCAGGTACTGACATCAGCTACCTGGTATTGACATTATGGTCACAACAGAAATACTTCTTCTAATCAGTTCTTGCTCAGGTGCAGGTAGGACATCTACCTCTCAGACTGAAGGGGGTTGACATTTTATGAAAGGAGGCTTTGATGCTCAGCAAACATGCAGGGAAACAGCATGCTGGGTTAGAAAAAAACATTCAAATATGTTTTAATGTGGAATTTAGTAAAGTACATATTTCAATGTTTTGTATGTAGAGAAGTTATGACATCTTCAGAATCCAATATGACTGGAACACATGGAAATTATTTACAACCTTACTATACTCAAACCATAGTACCAATTATTCAGAATACATTTCTTTATATGTATTTTAAATAAAGAAGCATATATTCAAACCATAATATCAGGCATTTAGACATTATGTTTGTTTACTTATTGGAACATCTCTTTGTCAACATGTATTAATATTATGAGCTATTAATAAGTCGCTTCCTGTGGTACATCTATAACATACTATGCAGTCCAATAGTTTCTTTTCTTTCTTTTTTCCTCAGTCTTGCAGTGCATTGGAGATGCTAAAGCTCCACTCACTACAAAACAGTGATGGCTGGTGGCTTCAAAGCAAGATAGACAGCTGCAAGAAACAACTGAACAGGTGATGCTAATTGGAATGGAGTGGGACTTTATTATTGCAAGTCAGTAACCATTACCTGTGATCAAACAATTGAGGGAAACAGTCACTTTCATCCACAGGCTGCCTCAGTACATACTCATTATAGCTACTTAATGAACTATATACACCTAAGATGTTTGACTACAGTCAACAAGGCCTGCCTTAGATGAAGTGGAGTCTTATACAAAAGATTCCATGCCCCACCCCATTGCACACTGGTGCCTGTAACTCCCAGGTACCTCTACCCTGTTTTCCCTCATCCTGTTCTGACACCATACATGAGTTATCTCATCCTTGAGTTTTCTTTTCAGACTTTGCCTTACTTTTTAATTTTTTCTAACATCTTTTTAACAAATTCTAACTGGCCAAATATCCACTGCGATAAATGTGGAGGAAGTAACTAATTTAAGCCAGGGATTTTGGGTTCACTAGATTTTCTGGAAGTAAAAGGGTTCTAGATGTTCTAAGGTGCATTTTACAGCTTTTTAATGAAATAATTTCAGGTTTAGATTTTCTTTCAAGAGAAAATAAATTGTGCCTAAAGCTTAATGTTCAATTCTAACAAAATAATGCTTCTCTATAAACTGAAATGATAAATGCTTGCAATGATATATAAATCATATCTGGGGAAGTCTCTGCCTTCCTACCCCTCCAAATGGATAAAAAAGATAAGTGTTAGAAAGCATACCTATCAACCTGCAGACATTGGAAACAGGTAAAATTAAGCCCTTTGAAAAGTAGGAACATCCTGCCAAAAAACTAGGCAGTTAATTAGTATAACATTTGAATACCAAATAGCACATATTCTTCCTTTTTTTCACTCACAGTAACTTTATTATCCTCTTTTTTATAAATATTCAGTTATTATAATAATATAGCAACAATGACAGAAGAATAGAAATACAAACAAAAAAAAAATATGTACAATATGCATGAAGACTTGAAGATAATAACACAAAAAATTAAGGCTCCAGAAATATTCCTCTTTACCTTTCATTTATCCTTCCTTTTAACAATCAAAGGAAAGAGTTTGTTGATAAAAGTCAATGGGAGATATCACTTTTGTCCAGAAATTATTGTTAACTAGTTTCAGATGAATCCTGTGTTCTTTTATTTTGATCTCGCTGAAGGCTGTTTCTATTTAAAAGGATATGAAATCTTCAAAAAGTGGTGATGTAGTCGATTTCCATTTTCTGTTAATAGTTTTCCTTACTACCGCAAAAATAGTCCATAGCAGAAAGATATTTTCTTTCATATCATGTCCACTGTTTACATTAAATAATATTAAAGACTTGGATAGCAAAAGTTTTAATAAAAAAATGACCAAAACTTACTTAAAACACAATTTATTATCCACACATCTAGTAAGCACTTTTTTCTGTTGTGAGACTTCTTCAGACTGAATAAACAAAATTAAACATTCATATAACCCCAAATCACATGACATTAATTAAGTAATTAGTGCCTAAGTCTCTTCCTTTTTAGAAATACTTTAAAATTGTCTTTGTCCTTAAGACCTGAAGGGTTACAGGCATCCATCTTCACCTGCCAACAATATTCCCTCCAGTCCAGTTTATCTTCTGCATCAAACCTGTTCAAACAATTATTAACCTGTTCTAAAACAGCAAATTTCAAGGAAATATTACATCCATTGGTTAAATAATGTTTACTGAGTGCATTGTTCATATCACCTAAAAATATAGCATGAATATGTTCATACATCCTATGATACAACTCTCTCATTGTCCTACCAATATAATAGGCAGAACAAGAAAAGCAAACAGCCAGATATACTAGAAACTTAGACTTACAAATAAAATTACCTGGAACATTAATGTTCTTACCTTTTATAACAATATCAGTTGTATCTGTCTTAAGATACTGACAAAAATTACAACTGAAGCACTTAAACATCACTTTCTTATTGCTTTTATACTGTTTCCTATTAAAACTTAACACAAATCGAAAAATATCATTACAATTTCTTTCCATTTTAGTAACAAAAACTGAACCATCACTTACAACTTTTTTAACCTCAAGAAACCTACTCAAAATTTTCCAATTATTTCTCATAATATTTTAATCCATTTTTCATCTAAAGAATTCTGTATTCATCTTCCAGCTCAAAAATTGTTCTTATTAGTAGTTTTACTAACCATACCTCCTACATTGGTCCTTTTATTTAAAACCGCATCAGACTTTAGATTAACTAACTTCTCTGAATAGCCTCTAACTATAAAAAACCTATAATATAAGGCCCCTCCTTCATTGAAGAAGTCAATATTGCTTTCAGCAAGCCTACTAACTCTCATTAACTGCTCTTTCACAATACTATTTTTAATTATTTTAGGATGCATACTTTCATAACTTAAGTAAGCATTATTATGTACTTCTTGTATATATTTTAGTAGCTAACTAATCATTTTCTTAAAAACTACAATATCTAAAATGTATAATATTAAAATCATAATTTGAAGTAAATTTCAAATAGGTAGGAGCATTATTAATGTAGTCAATGAAAGAGAACAAAACATTTAAATCCCTTCTGCAAATTAAAAAAAAATCATCAATAAAACATTTGTAAAACACAATATATTTGCAAAAGTATTATTATAAATAAATTCTCTTTCCCATGCACTCATAAAAAGCATTGGTGTAACTTGAGGTCAGTCACTGCACCCATCACTACACCCTTGACCTGTTGAAAAAAATAGAATTAAATTAAAAAAATGTAACTTAATATCACATCAAACATTTCCATTATCAAACTAACAATATTATCAGGAAAAAACATTCAGACCGCAATAATTCTAATCTCACAAAGTCCATTCTTACTTCTTTGGGTAGTACAGTATATAAAGATTGAATGCACATTGTAACTAAACAATCCAATTCAATAATATCCAATGTATAAGTTTACTCATAAAATCAAAAGTGTCTATAAGAAAGGATGCATTTGTCTCAACAACTTTCTGCAAGAAGTTGTCCACATAACTAGCCAAAGCTTCCCTCTGTTTACCTTTATTTGATATGATGGGTCTAAAGGGTGGATTTTCCAAATCTTTATGTATTTTGGCAGGACAAATATTCTATTTATTTTTGGATGTCTAATAATCAAAAAAAAAAGCCACATCACTGCTAATCATGCCATCACATAACCATCCTTCTATAACTGAATTAGTCAAACTGTATATCTTTTTTAATGTCAATGATAGAAACCTTTCTGTAAAATCTCTATTTAGACAATATGTCAAACATTTTGCTGTTATAAAAATCTTTGTCCAAAATCACTATGGCATTCCTTGTATCTGGTTTAGTGACAAGCCCTTCTTTCTTAGAAATTTAAATTATAATACTTGAACTCAGGTTTATGTTTAAACACACCCCAAGTTGATTCTCTGTGATGTATAAAATGCCTCCAATTCAGGTCTGAACTGTTAGTTATAAAGGCTCAGTTTAAAAAAAATATCAGTCTTGTATTTGGAATCTAACAATAATTTATGATTAAGCTTTCCAACATAATCTGTTAAACAGTTAATCACATCACATAAATCAGCCCTCACTGCTGGGGCAAAGGTACATCCTTTACTTAAAACATGAACTGCTACTTCATTCAAAAGTGTACATGACAATTTGACTGTTTTAAAGACAACATGATGAAAATGTGTCAGAGAATTAAGCTTTCAAAAAATAATTTATATTACATGAAAACTGACTTAAAGAATGGCAATTAAAAAAAAAACATGCATCCAGTCAGCATTGCATTCTTGTAAATATCTCTGGTGTACATTATTGTTTCTGTTAATTTTAGCCATTTTATTTGGAATTGGGAATGCTGTGTAGAGTAATCTCCATGTAGATAATTGCCAATAATGAGACCAAGAGGCATGTTTAATTGAGGATACTATTTGAGATTTACTCTCAGAAGTTAAGAAAGATGAATGGCCCACTGTAATGTGATCCCAAAATTTTAGATTTAAATTTACTTTGTATTTTGTGAATGTTTTATAAAGCTTTGAAATTAAATTTTCAACTTTTGTTTTATTATATATAATTTCATAAAAAAGTATTCATTTGGGACTCTCATTCAAGTGGAAGTGAGTGAGAAATAAGGATTAGAAAAAGGCTGGCAGCAGAAAAAAACAGACGGAAAATACTGAACCAAAGCAAATTTATTTGTAAGTGCTTTCATTTGGTATAATTGGCAAACTTATTCAGACAAAGACATATAAAACCAATGCTCTTATATACTAAATAACTTGCATCACAAGAATTTGACAGCCAATAAAAACTCTCCAATGCTGTATTAATGTGACATAAATTCACAATCAAATAAATCCATAAAAACATATAAATGTATACTTAAACTGATTGTTATATATATATATATATATATATATATATATATATATATATATATATATATACTAACTAAAACCTATAACTAATGTAAAAAATACTTATCTATTATAGACTTTCATCTTTAAAAAACTACTAATGGAAATAATTTCATTTAGCCCAGGAGGTAACTGCATTCAAATAGATTTGCCACCGTGTCTCTTTACTTTCAAGTATTAATTTCCCTTGTCCACCTCATGGATCACCTGTTACCTGGTGCAGAACTAGGAACTTAAAACTGTGTAGAGGGAATTTATTTACATGTCTATATAGGGCATTAGTGTCCCTGTGGTGTGATATGTCATAAAAATGTTCATAAATTCTTTCGGATAGCCTTCCTTAAGTTTTTCCAACATAAAATCCTGGACATTGTTCACAAAATGCAATATAAACAACACTCTGAGAATAACAACTATATCTTCCCCTAATAGCAATATTTTTATTATCTATCTGTATATTAGACCCTTGATACACATGACAGCATTGGTTACACATACCACATGGGACCATTTTCCCAATGATGTTATTCCGTCCACTTTTCTCCAAAATGTTCTTAATATTTAAGTCCCTTCTATATACAATATTTGGGCTAGTGCCCATCTTCTCAACCAGGTCATTGTCCATACTGATAATGTTCCAATTTTTACATAAAATGTCCCTCACTAAATTACTAATACTTTGATAAGTTGTAATGAAAGGACAATACTCCTCATTTGTTTTCCTCGAAGATGGATAAACTACTTGTGTAATATCAATTGTCACATTAATATTTTGCTCAGTATTAAGATCAATAATATCCACCTCTGCTCCTACCACAGGGTGCTGTTCCCTTAGTAATGGGATATATATATATATATATATATATATATATATATATATATATATATATATATATATATATATATATATATATATATATATATATATATATATATATATATACCCTTATTACATTTATCAATTACTTCATTATGTATTTGATTGACCATTCTCTGAGGATATCCTCTGTTATAAAACATATTTGAAATATAGAAACACTCTGTCAGAAAATCGGAGTTATCAGAAACCGTTCGTGCTGCTCTAACCATTTTTCCCTTCACTACTCCATGCTTAACATGGGTGGGGTGTTTATTAAGGTAATGAAAATAGGTGTTAGAATGGGTAGGTTTCCTAAAAATAGTTGATGTTAGCCTTTGTTCTTCATCATCTTTTGAAATGAGAACATCAAGATATGCCACTTTTTCATTACTAACTGTATGAGTGAACTTTAAAAAGTCAGTAGTTTGAGTTATGTATTCAATGAATCCAGTTATTTTGGAGGGGGTCCCTTCCAGGCTTCAAACAAATCATCCAAATATCTTACATACATAGTAATGTAAGAATGATAAGGACTGGGATACAAAAATTGTCTCTCCCACCATGCCATGATAACATTTACAAACAGGGGCCACATGCCAATCCCATGGCCACCACTTCCATTTATTTGAAGTAATCCCCCTCAAAATGGATATAATTATATCCTAAAACCAGATCCAAGAGTTGACATAAAGTATTAACTCTGTCATGATCATAGCTCATACCTTCGGCCAAATATAAAGTAAAACAATCCATACCCTGCTCATGTAGTATACAGCTAAATAAATCCTTAACCTCAATAGTTATAAAATAACCTCCAGTGAATGGTAACAAGTTTTTAAACTTAGTCAAAAATTGCCAAGAATCTCGGCATAAATTAGGACTATTATTAACTTTTGATTTTAATTGTTTATCCAAAGGTTTAGCTATATAACTTATCTTGGACCATCCAGAATTTACAATGGGCCTTAATGGGGGATTCTCAAGATCCTTGTGTATCTTGGGAACCACAAAAATGGCAGGAATCCTTGGCCATTCAGTGATCATATAGTTATATTTCTGTGCTGTGATTTGATCTTGTGTAAACATATTTAATAGTTCTCAGTCTATCTTTTTATAACCTACATGCACCTTATTAATTGAAACCTCAGAGTATGTACTGCTGTATAACATTTCAAACATTTTCTGCACATATTCATCCTGTTGCATAACAACAATGCCCCCTTCTTTATCTGGGTGCATGAATCTAAGGTCATTAAATGACCTAATGTGCTCTAATAATTGTTTTTCATCATTAGACATATTATCCAATGGATTGATATCTTCCAAATAATGCCTAGAGTCAATTTCACATATTGTTTTCATAAACCTTTAATACATGATGTACTTCAGGGTTAAAAACACTGGGTAATTTAACATTTGTACAATTCTGTTTGAGGTCATTTTGCTCATTATGAAATATAACATGCAGATTTAAGTTCTGAATGTACAGTTTTTAATCACATATTAACCGGACTAAGTCTACCAGTTGACTGGGAAGAATGTATATCCTTTACTAAACAAATCAGCACATGCTGGAGTCAAGGGTACTGAACTAAAATTGTATATTTTAAAATAATGTGCTACATTCTCTATAATAATGCATTTAGTACATTTAGTTTGATCAGTCACCTCTAGTATCTGTTGTTATTGTTATCATTCCTCTTCTGATGCCAATTCCTGCTATTCATTTGTGGATAAGGACCCTGATTTTGTTGTCTCTGGTTCCGCAATCTCTCAGACCTCTGGACCACTGGTTGATCTAAAGGGACAGCACCTACTTCCGAGTCAGTTGTAGTATCATCCTCCACTTGGGCCTCCTGTTGTCCTTGCTTGTTTCTGACCCTATTTTGTCCCACTGGTGGTGGAGGGTATGCCTTACCCTATTGGCATGCCGTTTTGTCCCTTGACAATTTCTTATTTTTCCGATTAATGATATTATTACACAACAAGTCAATGTCTGTAAAAATTGTATCATATTGACTCTTTTGTCTATTAAACATACTGTCATTAACAATGTTATTGCCTAATTCCTTGATATCGATATATAAGGCATCCATAGTTGAGCTGTTATGTTTAAATAGCAGTTCCATGAGCTCACACCCATGTCTATCAAACATGGCAAGGAGCTCCTGATGCAGCACGGAGTGCTGAATTAACCCAGTGGGATGCTTCCACACGTGGAGGCCTTTTGGTACTTGTTGCAATTTAAGACACTGTCTAAAATAATTATTCTCTTGTTGTAATTTACGATAAGATGTTAATTTGTTTTTAAATTCAGTTAGCAGATTGTCAAAGCCAGAAACACCCATAACTGGAAGCATTGATTGTATGTTCTGGTGAAGCCATGAATCCAAGGTGAAGTTGTCTGACCTCAACTGTTGAACATTCAGAAACTCACTTTCTGAACCGCCCTGTCTTGGTAGAATAGAATTAGTTGTAGTACTCACACTGCCACTTAAAATTTCTGGCGTGTTATTGAAATCTATCTGTACATTAGCTACAGAGGTGTTTGCAGCTAAGGGAGTTAGCTGCTAAACAAGCTGAGCTAAATAACTCACAGAATCCCATAACTGCTGAAATTTCAGGGTAGTAACAGTTCCATTGCCTTCATTCTGACTACCCGAAGCAATAAACTAGATAAAAACTGCCAAACTGTAACCACAAGAACTACAAAACGACTGGCAATAGAAAAAACAGATGGAAAATACTGAACCAAAGCAAATTTATTCGTAAGCACTTTTGTTTGGTATAATTACCAAACGTCTTCAGACCTAGACATATAAAACCAACATTCTTATATACTAAATAACTTGCATCACAAAAATTCAACAGCCAATAAAAACTCTCCAATGTATTAATGTGACGTAAATTCACAATCAAATAAAGTTGTAAAAAACATATAAATGTATACTTAAACTGATAGAATTGTTTATATATATATATATATATATATATATATATATATATATATATATATATATATATATATATATTTTTTTTTTTTTACTAACTAATTTTGTTAATTTTAGCCATTTTATTTGGAGTTGGGAATGCTGTGTGGAATAATCTCCATGTCGATAATTGCCAATAATGAGACCAAGAGGCATGTTTAATTGAGGATACTATTTGAGATTTACTCTCAGATGTTAAGCAAGAAGAATGGCCCACTGTAATGTGATCCCAAAATTTTAGATTTAAATTTACTTTGTATTTTGTGAATGTTTTATAAAGCTTTAAAATTAAATTTCCAACTTTTGTTTTATTATATATAATTTCATAAAAAAGTATTCATTTGGGACTCTCATTCATGTGTAAGTGAGTGAAAGATAAACATAATTATTTTGTTTGCATTTTTACACTTTGTAAAAGTTGCGGAATATCTTTGTTTTTCAATTCTTTAAAACATTGTTGACAATTAACATTTTTGATTTCTGAAATAGTAAATGTGTGGCTATGAATTTTGTTAAAAATGTTTCTGTTGATGCTAAAAGGAATAATAGATTGGAGCCAGTATAAAACTTATAAGTAAAGATATGGTATAGTGTATGCAATTGCAACAATAGTACCAAAATAACTTTCTTGATTAGTTGAATTGAAGTTACCCAAATTGACATTACTGTTTTTAAGAACAGTTAAGTGTAAAGTTTTCCAATTAGAATCACAATTTGAATCCACACAGTTTAAAATAATTTTATAAAAATTGATGGTTTGATATGTGTCAATATCTGGAAAATTAATTCCTCTAAGATCCCATGGTCTAATATGATGAAGTAATGCAATTCTAGTTTTATTAGGGAACCAAAGACATTTTAAAAATTGTTTGCTTATTTCATTAATATTATGTTTATCTGAAAAAAGAGTCAAGACTTGAATTATATACAAAACCTTCAGTAAAAGAATCAGGTTTATTAACTGATGTCTATCTTCAAAGAAAATAAAAGCTTTGTTCCATTTAGAAATAAGATGATCTAATATTTATTTATTTATTTAACATTTGTTTACAGGGAAAATTCAACTTGGAACAAAGCCAACTTTCAGTAGAGGCCCAGGGCAAAAATGCTCCAAATGCATGTCTTTGTAATATGGAAGGAAACTGGAGCACCCAGAGGAAACCCACATGGATGCAGGGAGGACATGCAGAATCTGCAAAAAAGCCATCCCAGGAGAGAATCAAACTAGAGAACCTCTTTCCTTCAGGCAACAATGCAACTGCTGCACCATTGAGACGTCCTAAATATATTTGTGATTTTACCATAATTGACAGTTATTATTTCATCTTAGGACTTCAGTAAAGTAATACCCAAGTATTCAAGTGATGAGATTTCTTTGCGCATAATATGTTTTTTTTTTTTTTTTTTTTGTATTTGATTTTTTTCTTTTTATTTAGTATTAAGAATCTGGATTTAGATTGATTGAAATGAAGACCAGAAATAGATTGGAATAACTTTATTGTGAATTCTAATTCTAAAAGAGTTGATCTTGACTTAGAAAGAGTTAATAATACATCATATGCAAATAGCATAATTTTAGAAGAGTAGTGATTAAAAATGCCTATGTCAGTTATATTTGAATTTGTTAGGATTAAAATAAATATTTCAATGGTTAAGGAAAATAGAAGTGGAGATAATGGGTAACTTTATTTAGTACTTTTAGTCAAATTAATGTATTTTGAAGTAAAGGGACCAGTTTTAACATAGGCAGTGTTATTTTCATAAATATTCTTTAAGAGTGAAATAAAACATGTAGGAAAATAAAATTAAATAATTCAAGAATTCTAAATAGATAATTTCCAATTCAATGAACCAATTGCTATTTTGATGCCTAAATTAATTAAGAGAGCTTCTTCATCTATTTTATTCACAACATTGATAAAAGTTAGTATAGATTTAATATTGTCATGGGTTTGTCCTTGATGAATAACACCTGTTTGATATAAAATGACTATATGGGCTATAGGTTCTTTTACTCTATCAGTGATAATAGACATTCAGATCTGATAATCATTATTTAGAAGTGAGTTAGCTGTATAAAAAAACTAAGTCGTGGATTTTGTTCTATTTTAATGTAGGAGCAATTAATGAATATTTATAGGCAGGAGGAGTATTTTCTTGAAATTGAATTTCAATTAATTTTTTATGGAAAAAATATATAATAAAGAGAGGAAAATGTATATAGATTTCTTTTTTTTTTTTTTTCTCAAAAAACTTTTTATTGATTTATAAACATTACATTTAGGAATTGTGTAAAGATTAACAATTTGATAAAACAAAGTGCAACTCTTGCTGGAGTTAAAAAAGAACATTAAATTACAAATCCCAATATATACACTATGTACAATCGGTAACCATAAAATCAGTGGTAAATTTAGACATTATACACATTTATGTAAATAAAGTATGGTTAACAAAATAAAAGAGCTAATAATCAAGACCAGGAGAAAGAAAAAAAAAAACTCTAGAAGGTATTAATTGTTTATAATACTTAAAACCTTCCCCAACACTCTATTTTTTAAAATCATTTTTATTGGACTCTTAACCAAGTTTTTTTGTGCATCAATATATAGGTAAGCCATTTTTTGAAAAGTATCCCAGTTTAATTTAGTACGATCAAGCCAATTTTGAGTAATATAAAGTTTTATAAGTGAACAAATAAAAATAAGTGTGTGAGTATCCAGTTTGGAAAGATGAACTAACGGTATATGAAGTATAGCAAATTCCCATGACAGCGTAGATTTATGATACCCCATTCTCTGCAGTCTTACCTTCAAAGAGGTCCAAAGTTTATGAGAAAAATGACAATACCACAGGATATGTAAAAGGTCAGCTTGGGGAAAGGAGCAACATGTGCACAATGGAGATTTACTGGCATTAAATTTATTTAATTTATATGGAGTATGATAAGCGTTATTGCTAATCATTAATTGAGTGTAGATCAATTTCTTAAATGGAGTAAATTCTCTGGTGTTTCTGATTGCTAGAAGTTTTTGATTCCCAGTTATTTGAGAATTATGATTCAACCAGGTATTTGAGAAAAGACAATTCTGGTCTAATGTTAATTTGATTATCAGTTTATAGGACTTTGATAACATTTTCACTGATGATGATAATGTTTTAATTATTTTTAAATTATTAAGATCAAGTTCCGTAGGCTTTATGAAATCAAACTTTATCATAATTACCTCTCTTATTTGACGTAAAACTGTAGTGTACTTCCAACTAACTTTTAGAATCTTACGTAAATTTGCTAGTGACAAGTCTTTATATTTCAAGATGTCCCAAACTTTTAACTTTTTAATAAGAGGATAATTTGTTAGATTAAATGGAGAGTTATCTAACATTATGTTCGGATTTAAATGAAGTGGTTGAAAGAGGGGAAAAAATTTATCAAGATTGCAGATTTTTAATAAATTCTGAAAAGCATTAATCTTGTGTTTAAGAAGGGTCGAAATTTTACAGGTGCTCTTCATGTTTAAATAAATAAAAGGGATGGCCTCCGGATTTATATTTTTAGATAAAATATAATGGTACCACAACCTAACCCATATTGGGTACTGAATACCCTTACTACTATTAAAGTTAGATATAGTTAATAGCTTATTTGCTGAAACAATTAGATAATATAGGTAAAAATTTGGTAATCCCAAACCTCCCTTATCTTTAGTAATTGACAATCTAGAATAGGAGATCCTAACCGATTTGGGAAACCACATAAATTTTGATAATTCTTTATTTACCTTTTCGAAAAAAGACTTGGGAATTATCTGATCCGAAGAATTGAATTGATATATAAATTTTGGAAGAATATTCATTTTAATTATTGCAGCTTTTGATAAAAGTGATAGATTTAGCTGTTCCCATCTATTCATGTCAAACATTTTAGATTTCCATATTTTACTCATGTTGTTTTGAAATGAGGAGTGATTATTGTGTTCCATGTTAATTCCCAAATATTTCACACCAAAAGTAATCTGGATTTGTGAATCAGAAAACAAAAATAATTTATGAACCTTGTGATTTAAAGGAAGAATATGAGTTTTTGAAATATTTATAAGATAATTTGAAGCAAGAGAGAAACATTCAATATAGTTTGTTATTTTACTAAGGTCAGATAATGGAGTTTGGAAATATATTACTAGATCATCAGCAAATGCAGAAAAAAATATTTGTGTTAAAGATTCTTGGAATATTATGAAAGGTGTTTTGAGTAATATATAGCAGCAATGGTTCCAATTATATATTAAAAAGAAAAGGGGACAAGGGGCAACCTTGCCTTGTACCTCTGGTAATCTTTATAGGGGAAGATGTGTAACCATTAATATACAGACTAGTATACATATCCTTATATAATGTTTTTATTAAATTTGTAAAGGATATGGGGAAATTAAAGCATGTCATAGTTTGAAAGAGAAAATCCCAACATACTCTATCAAACGCATTTGATGCATCAAGAATCAATGCATATATTGGGTTAGAGTAATTTTTTAAAAGATGAATAATAGATTCCAGAGTTAGGGTATTATCCCATGCATGTTTATGAGACATAAAACCTGTTTGGTCTTGAGAAATAATTGAGGGTAAGACCTGTTTTAATCTATTAGCTAAAATTGATGATAAAATCTTTATGTCTATATTGATTAAAGAAATAGGCCTATAATTTGAGGGGTTAGTTTTTTCTTTATTATTTTTCAGAATTAATATTGTTTTAGACCTGTTCCAGTAAAGATCAGATATGTCCTCGATTTTAATGTAGTTATATACTTTAAAGAGAAAAGGAACAATTATCGACTTAAAGGATTTAAAAAATTCTGGTGTAAACCCATCTGGACCAGGAGATTTACCCAATTTAAGTCTATCTATTGAATCTGAAATTTCTTTAAAAGTAAGAGGAGCTGAAAGTAAATTTTTTTGATTTTCATTTAATTTAGGAAATTTTAAAGAGCTTAGAAAACTATTTATATGATTGTTAATCAATGGATTGGATGAATTAGAGTATAACTCTGTATAGAGTAAGGTAAAGAGATGTAAAATTTCCTTATCTGTATTATATAATTTATTTTTGTGTAATAAAGATGAAATTTTAGGTCTATCAAGTTATTTTTAATTATTCTGGCTAAGATTTTAGACGGAACTTGAGCCCATTCTGAATAAGTAGCTAGTAATCTTTGATCTACTATAGAGAGGTTATTCTGATGTAGCAAAATTAGTTCTTTTGGTAGTCTATGATTTGCTTTTCAAGTACATTATCTTGATTTAGTCTAAATTGATTTTCGAGATACTGGATTCTAGACTTTAGAAAACTTCTTTTTATTATATAGTTTTTTAAGGTATGCAGATTTACCGATAAACAATCCTCTTAATCTCCCCTTACAAGCTGCCCATTGAACGTCATAGGGAATATCTGTTAAATCCAGATCATGCTCCATTTCCTGAATTATATCAGAACACTGTTTACATATATCATTATTTAAGAGTAAATTATTGTTTAGCGACCAATTGTTTTGTGAGTATTGTTTTATCATTATAAATAATGTTTAAATTTAGTACAATTCTTGAGTGGTCCGAAAAGAATCTGGGTTCAGTATAAAAATCCAATATATATTTTGAAAGAAAATTGGAAACCAGAAAAAAATCCAATCTAGACCAAGAGCGATAACATTTTGAATAATATGTATAAATTTCTTTCTTATTTGAGATTTTTGTAAAATGCAGTGGGTCAATTAATTTATATTCCAAAATTAAATCTTCGAGGGCCAAAGATGCTTGATAATTATAAGAAGTGGGATAGCTAGATCGGTCAATTTCTGGGTTTATGACTGCATTCCAATCCCCTCCTACTATAATATAATGATCCTTATAAGATGTGAGTATATTATATATTTTTAAGATAAAAGAATGTTGTTGATTACAAGGACCATATAAATTTAGAACCAAAAGTGGTTTATCCAGATTATGAAAGGTAGCTGTAAAAAGACACCATCTACCTTCATTGTCGCTTTTCTCATCAATTATAGTCCCTGAGAATTTATATTTAACAATTATGGCCACTCCCCTAGAATTAGAAGAATCCCCGGAAGCTACTATCTTCTTGATCCATTTTTTATTCCTTTCCTTGTCCCAAATATCACGAGGAATATGTGTCTCTTGAATAAAACAAATATTGGCTTGTGATTTAAATATCAAATGGAATAATAAGGATTTTTAGCTTTGTTTTGAATTCCTCTAACATTCCAGGACTCAACTATTATGTCATTTGTCGTAAGAGCAATATAGGCTAGATATTAAATTAATGAAAATATAATATATTAACCTGAACAAAATAGAACTAATACCCAACGATAAAACAATACATCTCTTCTGGTCTTGATTAGATAATATCACAACAATAAATGTATCCACAAATAAATAATAAAGATGGAATTATACACTTCCTTATTTCTAACCCTAGTGCCTGCCCACCATTCCCCTGTTACAGAAGGAAGATCAAGAAAAAAGAGAATAAAATTAGAATTTTTGGTTACCAAAATCTTCAATTTGTTACAAAACGCTTTACTTAAAGTCATTAAAAGGTTTATAACCCACATAATACAACTAAACATATTTACACATCTGTCTAAACTCAAGATGTCCAACATATTCAATCCCTATACATTTGTAATCACTGGCTTCTAAAATATAGAAAAGTCTAAATTTAAATGTTTTTCCTCACAAATCTCATATGTATATTTTGGCCTAAATAAGCAGATAAAATGGAATTTGTAATATGAATTATATTGTTTGTTAAAACATAAGTTTGAATTGCCAGAGTATAACTCGATTAATTAATTTAAAATTATTATGTATAGCCTATTATCTAACTAAACTGAATAATATATTTAGAATTATAATACAATAAACTAGGACTAATACATATTAAACTAAAAGATAAAGGAAGATCTGACCCCAGATCAACATCAAATACCGTTTTGTAAATCTGAATAAGTTAAATCAAATATATTCAAATTTAATAAAAAGATTAAGCGTATTACTAAGTAAAGAATAACAGCATAAACATCATCCATCATAAGTGCCATTTGCATACATGTCTGCAGACAAACATTTGTTAAAATTACAAGCCTATAAAGACAGCCTAAACTTCCTTAACAAAATACAGCATGAATATATCTAACGTGCCACTTTGAATTTCAATAAAAAGGAAACAATAGACCCTAAACAATCACAATAAGTCACAGGATCCAATAACAGAAGTGTTCCGACATAGAGATCTACTCTAAATCACAAGGGTTATTACAGCACAATATAAATGACCAGGATAACAGCCAAAAGAAATCCAACATCTCACAAGCCATTCAAAGGAAATTCCTGATCCCATTTGCCACATTAGAAGAGAAACTACCCCTTACCATGTCACAGGGAACATATATTCCCAAATACATGTAAAATAAGAGACCACAAAGCAACACGCATCACTATTTCCAAATAAAACATTAACTATTAGAGACCATAAATGTTTGTAATTATTTTGTCCCAAATTTGAACTGCCAACTATGAATCAGCTACTCACTATTGACATTTAACTTAAAGCCTCAGATTTGACATCTAGAAGTAGAGTGAATTTTCCATTTAGTTTTAATTAGATACCATTACAGAAAAAGGCCCAATGCAAAAGATACATCTAGATGACAGTGCACATAGTTATTAAGCCAATAAGCAGAAATTTGTTATTTAAAAACATCAAATAACTTTAAATATAAGGGCTTAATATTAGAACAAAAAGGTATGCTGAACTAACATAAGTCATTCCCATCTAAAAAAAAAAATCATTGAAAGATATTCGCTTTATGAAATAAGTGTGCAAGTTACTTTTTGAACTGAAATGTTAGCATAAACACATAGATTGAGACATGTTCATCAGTTGCATTCAATACCATACAGATCAATCCATTTGTTAAAAAGACACAACCCCTGTAAAATACATCTGTGCTGTTTACCTTAAGTTTCACATTAATCAAATATTAAGAAGATCTGCATTTATATACTTTAAACTAAAGAGAACCATACCATTTATTCACAGTGAGGATGTTTCCGTCTTTGCGACCATGTTAAGGAGCTTCTTAAAGGCATACAGAATGTATGAAGCATCTAACATCCCCGTTTAGCTTGTAACAGCATATTTCATGCGAAAGAACTCTGCACATATCATAAAATCTTTGCTTGCTCTACATTACACAGCGCGATCATTAGTTTAAACTATAAAGCGCTGAGTTTAGAATACCCGATGACTGTATGCGCACAGCTTGCTTGTATAAGTGGTGACGTCACTCTGAGGCTCCGTAGATTCAACATACAGCGCGTGTGTCTATCGGAGAGTCTGTTACTGCCAAGATGAACAATCTTACACTTTTTTAAGTCTCGAGAGGTGAATAAATTCCCTCCAAAATGTTATAAGAGAAATTTCAGCAATAACAGCGTGTTTACATATTAATGCATGTGCTGTAACAACGGAACACGATGTCAGCAACTAAATTGATGATAATATTAAACTAGTGATAACCGTCATAAACAATAAAAAGAACTTGAGCATACTATATTAAAGGCTTAATTGACTGTTTATGTATAGACAGTTATGAATCAATTAAGTATTTTAAGTTACTTTTTCAATTAGAAACACAACATACTAACTAAAAAAAATATATATTAGCACAATTAAAGCTAGATAAAGAATGCATTATTAAGACATAGATTCAGGAAGCTTCTTGAATATTTTTAGGAATATTTCTTTTGCTTCCTTAGGATCTGTACAGGTAAACTTTCTGTCATTGTAAGTAAAAGACATGGTATTCGGATAGTTCATTCTAAACCTTATCCCTCTTTTAATAAGGTCTGCACAATAAGGTGAAAGTTTTTGTCTTTTCATTTTTATTTGCTGAGGAAGATCCTGTGAAAATGACAGTTTATGGTTTTTCCAGACAAACTGTTTTTTGGATTTTGCTGCTTCTAGAATCCGAAAAGTGTCTTGAAAATTCAGTAACTTTGTATATATAATCCGAGGAGAGGTAGAATCCTGACTAGCACACAATGCTCTATGTGCTCTCTCTCTATAATTACAGTTTTTGAAGTTGCCTCACAGTTTAATAATGCCTCAAAAATCTGTTTTGTCACTGATAACAAGTTTTGGTTTTCATAGGATTCTGGCAAACCTCTGATAATAATGTTATTTCTACGGCTTCTAGCTTCCAAGTCCAGCAATTTAGCCTGAATTTCTGTAATAATCTTATCTTTAGCTTTAATATCTCTTTCCACTGTATCAGTTCTTATTTCTAAAGCAGTATTTTTACTTTCAATAACATCCATTCTCTCACTTATTTGCTTTAGAGTCTTACCAACGTCAGTAAATTGTTCTGAGAAATTTTGAATAGCATTTTGAATTGGTTGTAATACTAATTTTAGTTCATCTAAATTAAAGTTTGAGTCATTTGCATCTTTATTACTTACTTTAGTATTTTCAGAGGGATGTTTAGTAGTTCTTAGTCTTTTTGAACTGGTATCCTTCTCAGGTGAGAGCATTGAAGAGAATTTTGCCTTTGTTGTCTGTGTCTCCATGGAGTCAGATTTAGCAGCCATACCCAGAGTGGAGGTGTGAAGTCAGGATAGCAGAATCTGGGAGGAGTCTTTAAGCTGGATGTATCCAAGACAATTGAAGCCACAAAAACTGTTCTGAGGTAAAATAATTCCAAAGCTGAGATTTCCAGGAAAGAAAATAATCCAAATACGAAGACAAACTCTTAAAGAAGTATTTTGTTTAAAAACTGATGAAAAATATCACTCCAAAGTTGTAAAAAAAGTTAAATATTAAATAACTGTGAGGAGCTCAGTGAATAGGGACTAATCTAGTCGGCAGCCATCTTGGAATCCTAGATTTCTATTATTATACCATCCATGCCTGGAACTTTGTTAGATTTGTATTTTTTTTATTTTATCTACAACTTCTTTATAAGAGATTTATTTATTTAAGTCAGCTTTTAAATTCTGACAGGATTTTTTTAATATTAAGAGAATCATGATTTAGTATTGAAGCCTTAATATCAGAATAAGGGTCCTGATTTTTAGATGCATAATGGAATCTAAAAGCATCAAGAATGTCCCTAATATCAGTAGGGTCATGTCTAACATCTAGAATGTTATTCACTTTTGATTGCATTTTTACTCTTTTTGATAAATTATGCATATTTTGGGGAGATAATGAGTAGGAAGTAATTTTTAATCTTTCAATACCCAAATTTGATTTATGAGATAAGATGTTGAAATATTGTTCATTCAATGATTCTATTACTTTTATATTAGATTTATTATTTAAAAAAATAGATTTAGCCCCTATGAGCTGTGCATGAATAATTTGAGGATCTGAATACCATTCTTTAATGTTGTTTTTATGCCAGGTTAAAATGTTGCCATAAGTGTAAACATTTAATGAATCCAAAGTCATAACTATATTAATGTCAGTGTTATTAGATTCAGAAAAGAAATTTAGTTCAGACATTAACCAGGGTTTATTAAACTCCTTAAGTTTAGTTATATATGTAGGTATTCTGGTCAGAAAGGATAATCTTTTAAAATTAGCATGAATTTTAAGAATAAGGGCATCATGATCAGATATAGGACAAGGAATTATATTAACTCATTACATCTGAGTGATGCCTCCAGCTGCATCTGCAGTTAGCTCCTACTGATGCCTATAGGCATCAAATATTGCTTGTTGATATTTGCAACAATAATTCCAAAATCATGCTATGTACAAGGTTTTAAAAGACTTCATGTTAAAACCTATGCAATACCAAACTCATCTGCATTAATAGTCTCTGTCTAGTGCGGATAAATAGATATTAACTGCTGTTTTTATGATATTAATTGATATATATATATATATATATATATATATATATATATATATATATATATATATATATATATATCATTTTCACATTTTTCTAAATATCTCAACAACCAAGTAACACAGGCAGAACTCCTTAGCCTCATATGAAAACTCTCAGCTAAATAAATAAAATGCTGCTAACAGTATTTATGTAACTTGAATGGTTGCTCAGATATTATAAGCTGTTTACAAAATATTACAAATGTAATGGTTACTGTGTTTACTGTGAATTATAAAATTTGGTTTAAGACATAGAACGTAAAGAATACTACCACTATAAAAATAGTTTGTGCTGAAGGGTTTGCCATTTATACTTTCTTTCATAATCCCTGTGGTTCCAAAGATATGAATATTTGTTTGAAATGTGAGGACATAAATTGATTTTGTCAAAAGGCTTAGGCTCCAGCCATTGGAAGTTACAGTGCAAACTTCCTGATCTCCATTAGAGTGAATGAGTTAGAAACTGATATTTTAGAAATTATGTCTTTAGAAATTAGAATTCTATCTATTCTAGTTTGAGTACAATATTTATAGTCCTGATGAGAACAGTGAACTAGGGTCTTTAATTTTAAATGTACCATTCAAGTTAATAGATTCCATCCATTTTTAAGAGTTTTCAGAGTGAAGGTCCACCTTAGTTTTCTGTTATTACTGGTGTCATAATCCTTCAATATACAATTAAAATCCCCACCTATAATTAGGCTACCTTTATTATTATTATGTATAACGTCTAAGGGCCAGATTCAGGAAGGCTTACACGGAGTTTAAGAGTAGTGTAAGCCTCCGTGTAAGCCTCCTGATTCAGCAACAGCCCAAATCTCCGTGTAAGAGACAGCTAACACTTCTCTTACATGGAGTGGGCGTGGAAATGCTCAATACCTCATTTGCAGCTGACAGATATGAACATGAGGTATGTGAGCGATCCACAAAGCCCAAACCAGTCCGTAGCGGACGTGTTAACTTCTGAAATGTACTCAGCTGACAACTGAGTACATTTCTGCAAAATTAAAACGAGCTATGTCAGCTCCAAATAAAGTGCATTTGTTACAGTAAGCATGCCAATGGCCAAATATGTGGCCATTGGCATGAAAAAGTGTTGCAAAATAAATTATATAACTTTTTTTTTCACGGGATTTTTGTGTTTAACTGCAGCGCACCCAGCATAAGCGGGTGCGCTACCTAAAACAAAACCGAAGCTTATAAGCCCACAATTGTGGGATTTATGTATTACATGGAATGTCAATGGAGGGACTTGCAGACTAAAAACAATATGGCCTCTGTTTAGTGGTTGTCAAGGGGGGGAAGCTCCGTGTAAGATATGTAACTAAGCATTACTAGGCAATCCTATGTAAATGAGGGTTACAATACTGAATCACACTGCCACATAGGTAATGAGCACTTTCTGAGTAGTGTAAGAGTTAGAGAAGGGGGAGGAACAGAGTAAGAGGTAGGTGACATCACGGGGAAGGATAGAAAGAAATGTACCAGATTGGAGGGCAATGTAAGCTAACAGATGACAGACAGCCATCAGGCAGGCAGGTGTGTCCCAACAGAACACTAGGAAAGTCAAGAAATTGAGGGCATACGCTATCCCTACACTCTAAGTTTCTTGATATACGTGCATGCGCGCATGTGCGCGCGTGTAAGGCAGGTTCTACATGTGGGAGCGTGTTGCAAACTGTTTACAACGGTTTGCGGGCGTGCACGTGTGTAAGGCAGTGTCTTGTAGCGTTTTAGCATGAATCAGCCTAGCTTACACCGTGTAAGGATGTGTGTAGCGTGTAACACTGTGTAGGGATGTGTGCATGCGTTTAAGTGACTGTGAGCGTGTTTAAGCTGGTGTGCACATTGCTCCCCCTCAGGAAACAGAGAGGAAACAGGAAACAACCAAAATACAGGGAAACTGCCAGGGAATACTGCTGGAGTTAATTGGTGGAAACAATTACAAGCAGGCAATTACACAGCCAGACTAGAAGCCCAACCAGCACTTAAAAACACAACAAAAGAGTAGTGAAGCTGTTTCTCACAAGAGATACTGCCAGAAGCTAAGCTATCAGAATTGAAAACTGAAATAAAGCTGAACTTCGAACAGAAATGCTAGGGGCTGCCATGGCTATTATAATCAGGCATAAGCGATTGCTGAGGGTGGTGACAATGGAGACGCTGACAGACAACCCAGAGGGAGGAGAAGGAGAAGAGTATACAGGCCCAGGGTCACCTACCATGGGTTACATGAGCTGGAGATAGTAGCGCTATAGAGTGGACAGAGAGCTCCTGCAGCAGATTGTTGAGCTGTGCAGGCCACACCACACACAGAACCAACAGAGGGGAACCCATCCCAGTGGAAACCAAGGTATGTGTTGGCCTAAGAATACTAGCAACAGGTACCTTCCAGAGACCAACTGGTGATATGATGGGAATATCACAGGCATCAGCCTCCAGGGTACTGCACCAGTTCCTGGATGCCATGTCACCACATGTCAGTGATCATATATATGTCCCTAATGACCGTGAAGTTGTGGCCAGCAATATGCATCTCTTCCAGCAAATAGCGGGATACCCTGAGGTGCTGGGTGCAATAGACTGCACGCACATATGCATCAAAGCACCAGCCAGTGAGCGGGGTAGAGTCTACATTAACCGCAAGGGATACCCCTCCATCAACTGCCAGGTCGTGTGTGATGCCCAGGGCATAATAATGAATGTGTGTGCTGGCTGCCCTGGGAGCTACCACGATTCCCACATCTGGCATCTGACGCAGCTGTACCAATCATTTGCCAATGGGGACTTCCCACACGGAAACCTAGTGGGGGATGCAGGTTATGCACTTGAGCCGTGGCTGATGACACCCATCAGAAATGCACACACACCTGAACAGGAATGCCATAATGAGGCACCGCACAAACACGTAATATCATAGAGCGTGTGTTTGGGCTGCTCAAGTCACGGTTCCGGTGTCTGGACACATCTGGTGGAGCTTTGCAGTACACACCAACTACATGTACCCAAATGATCATGATATGTGCTATGCTACATAATATGATCCTTGAAACAGCTGCAGCAGTACCAGCACAGGGCTGGGCCAAACATCCCCACCATTGCCAAGGCCACCACAGGCAGGGGGTGACTCGGAGGAGGAACAACCTGACCTTGTCCCAGTAGGCAGAAGGAGGCGTATGCCCTGGCCTTGGCAAAGAGGCAACGCATAGCACATACGCTTGGTCAGTAGGAACACTGGGACTGATACCCGCTCTGACTCACTCATACAGTAACAGGGATGCCTAACATGACACAACCTGCTTCCAAATGTACAGGGAGTGTAGTATGTGTATCCGACAGAGGTGGCCCTGCAGCACCACCTGAGGCATGAATGCCATGTGTTAAGTAATGTAATATCATGTACAATATGCACACCTGAGGACCCCAACTAACATCCATATCCACGCATATGACCCTGCGGAAACAGCTGCACGTCATACAGTGATGTACATGTGCAAAAACATGGAACAAGATACAAAATGAGGGTGTCTAGCAATAAATAGCATGGATAACCACACACCCATGTTTGTACCACAACAAGAAGCAACATGGAATAGCCATGGTCAAAAACCAATGGCTAAAACCGACTACTACTATATAGCCTGCTGCAGACCACTGTCCTAATAGCAGGAACTGCCCCAGGCCTATGTCCATAGGTTCATACTAGGCTATCTGCCCTAGGGCATTAATAAGCCTAGCCCAGAGTTTTGTGGCTTCTGCCACCCCTGCAAGTTGATGGATAATATGCCCATTATTTTGCTGTGCCTCTGTCAAGCAGTGATACTGAGGTTATCCCTGGGGTATACCTGCAATCTCCCATCCATTGGTCAAGATCTCACTTGAACAAAGCCAGTGAGGTGCTCAGCCCCACATGTACCAGGATGTTGTTCCACAGCATATGGACTCTCTGGGTGATGAATCTGTCCCTCCAGCACATCCTATTAATATCTGTGTTGAGGTTTATGTCTCCTGCCCTTGTAGTTCTGATGGATGTAGAGGTCTTGAGGTGAAGCATGTTCATAAATTCTGGGTTGGACATAGCCTTGTATGTCAGGCACAGGTCACCTCTGAGCAGTCAGTAAGTGACTGAATACAGCTGGAATCCCTTCAGTCGGGCAGCATAAGAAATATGTTTGAGACCCTTTCACCTCCTGTCAAGGAATTTGTGGGCCCATCCAATCTGAATGGGGCAGTGTATGCAATCATTGGTGTGATGAGTACAGGGAGCGATGACCTCCCTTGATCTAGATGTGAATCACTGCATGATGAGGTGGCCAATGTAGAAGGCCTTCCAAACTACCCTGGCAATGTGAGTGTCAAGCAAAAGGTCACTATCAACCTGGGTGCCCAGGTCCCTGATAACCTACGTTGTGCTTAGAGGATTGCCACCTAGATGGGAAGTAGTGGTAACCTTGTTCTTCCTGAAGGGTATGGCTATGCATTGTTTAGTGTTTAATGTAAGGCCATGGCCGTGGCACCAGTTATCTGTGTCTATGAGACCCTTCTGAAGGATGTCTGTGTCAGATGGGTTTCCAGCTATGCTTCCCAGTTTGCAGTCATCTTCAAACTTTGTCAGCCATAATCCTCCTGTGTTTGCTCGTACTTCTGAAAAGTAGATACTGAACAAATGTGGGCCCAGGACTGGACCCTGTGGGACACCACTTGTGACAGCTCTGGAGTGTGAACTGGCACCAGCAACTTTGACCCTGTGTGTTCCGTCACTTAGCCAGTTTGCAACCCATGCTGTGATGTATGGGTTCTGAATTAAGCTGGTGATGTTTTCAATGATACCTGAGTGGGGTATTGTGTCGAAAGCCTTTGCCAGGTCAAGGTAGGCTGTGTGGACTGCCTTGCCCACGTCAATGGCCTGGGTGAGTGTTTTGAAAAAGTCAACCAAGTTTAAAAGGCATGATCTGCCCTTGACAAAGCCAAACTGGATTGGATCCAATGTCTGCAAGTCCCCTATGTCTTCATTTAGAATTCCCATTATGATCCTCTCCATAGCTTAGCAGAACAGGCTTGTCAAGCTGATGGGATGGTAGTTTCTGGGGTTGGTGGAGGCACCTCCTTTGTGAAGTGGGTCCACCATTGCTGTATGCCACTCCTTGGGAACATATCCTGAGGTGAGGCTAAGATTAAACAGCTGCCCTAACTGCGGGTGTAATTACTCATTGAGTTCATGGAGCACACAACTGGGGACACCATCTGGTCCCATGGATAAAGTGTTTTCTGCCTTGGATTGAGCAGTTCCCACCCCAGCAGTGGAGATGTTTGGGGGCTACAATCCTCTGGTGTACATACCCCCCCAGTTGGGGGGAGAGGGGGAGAAATCTGCACTGAACCTGTCAGTCAGTATGTTGCCAATGTCTGTAGGTGCAGTGATATCAACATTATTCTGAACTAAGTCTGAGCATATCTGGGAGTTTCCTCCCAGGTTTCAAACATAGGTAAAAAGGCCTCATGATTATCCCTGAGTCCTGAGTGGGTTTACTCTCAAAACATGCCTCAGATGATTGTATGGGGAACCCAGTGTTTTACTCACAATGAGCAGGGTGCCTTCCCCTACGGATTACGCTCTATCTTGTAGTAGCTCCTTCCTTGTGTTGTACAGCTTGTTTATGGCTAGGGTCCACCAGACTGGATGCTTGCCTGTGGTACAAAGAGTCATTATTATTTGGGATTGCCTGAACCATGCAGTCCTGGAGGTGCTGGTAGAAGGCATTTCTAAGTGATACAGTGGCTTGGGTAATGGTGTCTGCTGGCCTGGGGGCCTTGAAAGAGACCACACCAGTCCTCAGAAATGTGAAGTCGGCATTTGAGAAGGTCTTCACCGTTTCATTTCCCATCTGGGGTGTGGGTGGGATGTGGACTCCCACTGAGAATAGTCCATGATCTGATCTCACCAATGATGGGTATATGTCTGGTGTTGAACAGTGTGACCCCATGTTCGTGAGGATGTGTTCTAGTATGTTGCCTCCACTTGAGGGGATTGGGACCAGTTGTTCCATGGCATTTCAGTGTATGAACTCTTGGAACCTTTGTGTTAGAGTGTTGTGGCATGATTAGTGATCCCAGTCTATATGTGGATAGTTGGAATCACCCAGTAGGATGGTGTTTTGAGATACATTTATCCCCTTCAGTGTTTGCAGGATAGCTGTGTGAGGTACCTGAGTTTGAGCGGGTATGCTACAAACTGCAGAGCAGTCTTGCCTACGGTCATTGGCACCTGGATGGTCTCTGATGCATCGTGTGTTGCCACCAACCATGAGGTGAGGGTGTCCTTGATGAATATGGACACCCACCATCCTTCTTGGTGTTGTCGGGATGCTGGTGCCGGAATGCATGATATGAGGTAACACCCGATAGTGCCGGGGTGCTGTCAGAAGCTGTGAACCAGGTTTCAGGCACAGCACAGACATCAACGTGCTACATACTGAGAAGGGCATAGAGTGTGTGCAGCTTGAAGTTGAGACCTTGGGCATTGAGCAGCATTACCCTTAGTGTCTTTCCTTTACTGTGTTCTAGGGTGGTAGGTGTAGAATCTGAGTCTTGCATAAAAAAGGCACAATGGGGGTGGCAAGAGCATCATCTGAAATCAGGAAGCCCAGGGGTGACAGGTGCAAGCCGTCCCTTGCAAATCACCGTGGCCTGTCCAGCATGTCATCCCAGGCAGACAGACATTGGACCCCCTTAGAATGACACCATAGTCTAAGCAAAATACTTCAGCTGATCATCTTGTCTCTGTTTATGTGGCATCATACTTGGTGAAGGTAGGATACTGCTGAAGGTCAGGGTCATACCTGCCTGGCCTACATAATCAGAGGGATCCTCTATGTCTCTTTCCATGTAGTCCAGGTAGTACATCTCAGGTCGTTCACACCAGCATGGATTATGACTGGGTCAGACCTGTACTTGCAGTTTAGTGACCTGAGTGCTTGCATTATGTGGTGGATTCCAGTGCCCGATAGGCAGCTTACTGTGACCTCCTCTGTACCTGATCTGGTGAGTGGGACATCAGTGTGTCTGACTATGGAGTCACCTATGACAAGTGTGTCCGGCATTGTGTTTGGCCTTAAGGGCTGTGACTGTTTGGCACACCAACTCTGTGGTCAATGTGTTGCATGTGCTGTGCCCTGTGGAGGCAGTTGTGTGAGTGTCTGCTGTGGTGGCCAGCGCAATTCTGGTAGACTTCTGATCAGAGCCTCCGAGAGTGTCTCTCTGTGTGTCTATGTGTATGATCTTAAGTTGTGACAGTGCCATGTGAGACTGGATTAAAGATGTGTGTGTGGTTACCTTCACCCTCTCTCTGGTCTTGCTAGTCCTATGTTGAGAGAGCTCAGCCTCCACTTTGGCTATATAGTTGCATCTCTCACATGTATGTGTGTTTTATGGCAGAAGGAGACGGTTGTCAGTGTACATGAGGCAACTGTAACAGTGCCTCAATATTCCCAGGTTCACCAGCTGAGCAGGAGAGGACACTAGCAACTGATCCCTAGACATGCTAGAAGGAATAGACAAAACAATGTTGGAATACAGGGAGATATCAAGCCCCCCAAGCCACATCATACTGTTTGATTGACAATAGCTACACATACACCGGTGTTTCATAGTGTCATAGTGTACTACTAGGCTATCTGCCCTAGTGCATGTATAAGCCTAGCCATAGTGATGTGGCTAATGCCACCACTTATAGTGGTAATAAGTGTACAGAATAGATTCTGAATATTGTGCCTCTGACTTAGTAGTGACAAATTATGACCCCCTTACGTAATTGAATAACATGGCTGCGTCTCTGACTAGTCTGTGCCTCTGTCTCATATGCAGTTGTCCAGATGTCTCCTGAAGAGAGTCAGTGAGGGACTCTGTCAAACATGAACTGGGATACTCTGCTAGAGTGTGAGATGCTTCTGAGTTATGACTCTGTCCCTCCAGCATGTCCTATACATGTATGTGCTGAGGTTCAAATACTCAGCACTCATGGCTCTGGTGGATTTGGATTGCTTGCAGTGGAGTATGTCCACCAAATCCTGATTGGACATGGTCTTGTATGTCAGGCATAGGTCACCTGTAAGTGTGTGGTATGACACTGAACAAAGCTGGACTTCCTCTATTCTGGAAGCATATGACATGTGTTGAAGAACCCTGATCTTCATGGTAGGTACTTTTGGTGCAAAGGTGCAAAAGGCAGGATCTGCCCTGTACAAAAGCTGAACTAGGTGGGAACAAGGGTCCGTAGGTCAGTAATGTGTCTGTGTAAGAGCTCCATGACTCCTCCCATATCTTTGCAGACAAGGCTGGTTAAGCCTGTGTGGTGGTAGTTGCCATGGTCTGTGGAGGCATCCCCTTGTGGAGTGGGACCACTGTTGCCGTATGCCAGTGTTCAGGTACATATCCTGTAGCAAGACTAAGGTTAAATAGCAGTTGTATATATGGGTCCAGCCCCTTCTGGAGTTCACATAGCATGCAACTGGCGATACCAGCAGGTCCCATGGATGCTGTGTACTTGTCTTTGCTGAGTGTGGCTCTCACATGGACATCCAAGATGACAGTGAGGTTACATACAGCAGTGATAACTATCTTGTTTTGGGGGTGAGGGAGGGGTAAATCGCACTGAAGCTGTCCGGAATGTTGCCAATATCTGTCAGGTCACTGGAATATATGTTGTTGTGTACCAACTCTGAGCATATCCGAGGGTTCACAACCAGGTGTCTGACATAACTGAAGAAAGCAGTGTGGTTACCTTCATTGTCTTTGGTGATTTATGTCCCCAAGTTGACCTTGCATGTCTTTATGAGATAATGTAGCTTTCTACTAGTGCTGATCACAGCTGTCTTCCCTTTTGGAGATGTAGCTCTGTCTTGCATTAGTAACCCTCATCTGTCATACAGTTTGTTTATGGCTGGGGTCCACCAGACAGGACACTTTCCCTTTGTGGAGAGGGTCCTGTTTTCAGTTAATGATTGTATGGTCCATGCTGTCTGACATCTAGCTAAGGGGAGGTCATTCTGGTTCTGCAGTTATCTTTCATCAGCATTAGAAATGACCACAACAGCCCCTGTGGGGTGTACCTCATGCACACACATCCAGCACCTGTAAAGTCCACAACAGTACCTCACCAGGAGTATGACAGAGCTGGAACACATGTAATGTGCAGTCTGATTAAACAGAGTGCAGCTCCACACACTGCCATGCTGTCCACCCAGATGCAAGCTGTGCCTGATGTAGAAAGCCATGTCCAAGCTGGAATCAATGCACATGCTGCACCTTGTACAATCTGAATGGCAGGGAGCTATGCACATGAGGGACCTGAACCCCAGCACTGACATATATAGGACAGGCTGTACTGCATTATCCAAAACACAGAAACCACCCCCACACATGAGTAAACTACCAGTACAGGTTGTCCATAGCACACTGGTTGAGTCCCCTCAACAGGAATCCTAATGAGTGGATGGGAGATGGGAGGTTTACCCTGGGTATCAATGTTATGTCACAGGTAGACAGAGGCACAGTATACTAAACAAGACATATGACATGTCGAACTACGCTTACAATGTGTTGATGGACAAACACATTCTCCGACTAGCATTAGGTCAAGATACCTCTTGAACACAGCCAGCAAGGTGCTCTGCCTCAAATGGACCAGGATTGTATTCCACAGCATAGGGAGTCTCCAAGTGATAACTCCATCCCTCCAACATGTCCAACATACATCCCTGCTAAGGTGTAAGTCACCTCCACTAGTGGTTCAGGTGGATCTTCTGAGTCTGAGGTGGAGCATGCCCATTAATCTCTGTTTGGACATGGCCTTGCATGTCAGGCACATGTCACCTCTAAGCAGATGGTATGTGAGTGAATAGAGTGTGAGTGTCGTCAATCTGGCAGCATATGACAGCTGTTGGGGTTCCTTGATCCTTTAGGTGGGGGACAGTCAGGGTGTCTCCAATTGCTGCAGATGTTGTGTGAGATACAGCCAGAATAGGGCATTCGAGCTTCGATCACCGGTCTGATAAGTGAAGAGTAGAGGGAACAATGACCCACTAGATCTGGATGTGAATCCCAGCCTGATCAGGTGGGCAATGTAGAAGGTCTTCCTAGCCACTTTAGCAATGTGAGTCTCAGAAGAATGGCGACTGTTAACCTGGGTCCCCAGGTCCATGATAACCTCCTCTGTGCTTAGAGGATTGCCACCTATATGGTAGCTTGGGGTCACCTTGCTTTTCCTGAAGGGTATGTCTACACATGTTGTGCACTCTGACTTCAGGCCATGGCCCTAGCACCAGCTATCAGTTACTGTGAGTCCCTTCTGAAGGATATCTGTGTGTGATGCACTGTCCACTATGGTGCCCAGTGTGCAGTCATCTGCTAACATTGTCATCCAAAGTCCTCCCATGTTGGCCTGTACTTCTGGGAAGTACATGGGGGCCAAGGACTGAGCCCTGTGTGACACCACCTGTGACCAGCCTGGAGTCTAACATAGTGCCAGCAACTCTAACCCTGTGGGTCCCGTCCTTAAGCCAGTTTGCAACCCATCTTGTGACATATGGGTTTACATTTCAGTTGTTAGGGTTTTCCACAATACCTGAGTGGGGTATTGTGTTGAAAGTGTTTGCAAGGCCAAGGTAGGCTGTATGGACTGCCTTTCCCCAACAATGGCCTAAGTGACCAATTTAAAGATGTCAACCCAGTACAAAAGGCATGATCTGCCCCTGACCAAGCCAAAATGGGATGGGTACAATGTCTGCATGTCCCCTATATCTTTGTTTATGAGCTCAATTATGATCCTCTCCATAGATTTGCAGACTACACTTGTTAAGCTTATGGGGCAGCAATTAACAGGGTCTGTAGAGGCACTGCCTTTGTGCAGATGTGCACAACTGGACCCTAACCAGGCTGTTGTGCACACTATGGAAATGTAAAGCAGTGATAGGACTAAAGGCCAGGATACTGACCACCACAGTGAAAGTACTGGAACACTACACTAGACAGTGCTACAGTGTTAGGTCAGTATGAACGGATGTTGACAATTGTGTGCAAAGTATCCCATGCAAAACCTGCAGGCACAGTATACTCCTGTTTGTTCACACAAAAAGCAATTGGACAGTAACTACACAACATGGCACAGAACACACAACCATAAACTTCAGGTATTTGTTGAAGGTCACACTCATCCACAAATGTGATGGGCTGCAGAGTTCAACATATGTAAAGCCCACACTGGGCATGCTCACACACTTAGATAAATGAGACATCTTTCACACAACATGCCACGGGAAGGCTGAACTGGGCATGCTCACACACTTGGTCCAAATGTTACCCCTAGCAAATGTGAAAACACACCAGAGGATGCTCATCCCCCTTTCTAGACACTGATCATGTAAGCACCCTATAAGTATATTGGAGAAAAGGATTCTCTCAATAATCCGAATAGCGCGCCGTGCTCATGCGCCCGTCTCTAGTGTCATAACCTAGTTAGGTAGGGGTTTGAATCCAGCAGGTGGCAAGTGTGTGTGAAGGGGGGTAAGTGTGTGTTTAAGTGTGTATGAAAGAAACATCCCTTTTGGCAACTGGGAAAACACACCACAGGATGATCATTCCACTTTCTAGACTCTGATGATGTCAGCACCCTATAAGTATATTGGAGAAAAGGATTCTCTCAGTAATCCGAATAGGGCGCCGTGCTAATGCGTCCCTCTCTAGTGTCATAACATAGTTAGGTAGGGGTTTGAATCCAGCAGGTGGCAAGTGTGTGTGTAAGTGTGTATAAAAGAAACATCCCTTTTGGCAACTGGGAAAACACACCACAGGATGATCATTCCACTTTCTAAACTCTGATGATGTCAGCACCCTATAAGTATATCAGGGGAAAGGAAATTCCCCAGTAATGCGAATAGCGCGCTGCGCTAATGCGTCCGTCTCTAGTGTCATAACATAGTTAGGTAGGAGGTTTGAATCCAGCAGGTGGCAAGTGTGTGTGAAGGGGGATAAGTGTGTGTGTATAAAAAAAAATCCCTTTTGGCAACTGGGAAAACACCACAGGATGATCATTCCACTTTCTAAACTCTGATGATGTCAGCACCCTATAAGTATATCAGGGGAAAGGAAATCCCCCAGTAATGCGAATAAGCGCTAATGCGTCCGTCTCTAGTGTCATAACATAGTTAGGTAGGAGGTTTGAATCCAGCAGGTGGCAAGTGTGTGTGTATGAAAGAAACATCCCTTTTGGCAACTGGGAAAACACCACAGGATGATCATTCCACTTTCTAAACTCTGATGATGTCAGCACCCTATAAGTATATCAGGGGAAAGGAAATTCCCCAATAATGTGAATAGCGCGCTGTGCTAATGTGTTCGTCTCAAGTGTCATAACATAGTTAGGTAGGGGTTTGAATCCAGCAGGTGGCAAGTGTGTGTGAAGGGGGGGTAAGTGTGTATGAAAGAAACATCCCTTTTGGCAACTGGGAAAACACACCACAACTTTCTAGACTCTGATGATGTCAGCACCCTATAAGTATATCAGGGGAAAAAAAATCCCCCAGTAATGGGAATAGCTCGCTGTGCTAATGCGTCCGTCTGTAGTGTCCTAACATAGCTAGGTAGGGGTTTGAATCCTGCAAAGGGAATGTATGTGTGTTAGTATGAGTGTGGTTTATGTGTGTGCACTATGCTGGGAGGGTTAACTGCCTTTTGCCAACTGGGAGAACACACTACAGGGTGCACATCCCTCCTCCTACACACAGATGATGTCAGCACCCTCTAAGTACAGCATTAGTAAGGATTTCTCCAACTACTGCAAATAGCACACTCTGCTAATGTGTCTGTTTCTACTGTCATTGCACAGTTAGGTATGGGTTTGAATCTTGCAAATGGAAAGTATGTGTTTTACTGTTGGTGGGGTTAGTGTGTGTACAATGATGGGGTGGGATGTGGCTTTTGCCACATGGGGCTATACAACTGCAGGGTGGTCATTACCCTTAACAAGCAGTGATGTTGATAGCACCGTATACAAACAAAACTACAAAACAGAAGGTGGTGGTACTGATAACACATGTAAGGTAACACTTCTTCAAGTAATGTCCACAAAACGGAGTAGGATAATCAAACAATTCTTTTATTCTATACAGACAACATGACAACAGACAAGTAACTGCCAGTACTCAGTATAGTGTTACATGCTACTGTAACACGCACATGTACCTGAATATACCTAGATAGTGTTCTGAAGCCTGAATGTGGCAAGTGTGTGGATGTGGGATGTGTCTGTGTGTGCATTTCCGTATGGGAAACATGTTTGCTGTGGCAATCAGGGTATTACAGTACCTGATGCACATTACATCTTCCAACTGATGAGGTTGCCTGAACCCTGTGAGTACAGGTAGAGAAGGGGATGCCAGTAGTAAACAACATAGTGCACTTCTGAAATGTGTACCTGTCATGTATCAACAGCTACTCATGTAGGGTGATAAATAATGGGAATGGCAGGTGAGTGTGTGCATCTGTGTGGGTAGCAGGGTGTGTATAGATGCATGTGTGACAGAACAGATACATGTAGCTGAATCTACATAACAGCACAAGATGCGCATTGCCATAGTCAATGTTAGCATGTGATGGTGTGCAGCTGGTACACTTTGTTAAGTAGTATGGGTGCAGATAACAATTGAGGACATTCATACAGTTACTGCAGCAGGACTGCTGGGATATACACACATTTATACTGCAACAGTCAACAGTTACCAACATGTTACTACTTATACACATCTATGTAGTCACCCTGTGCATCAGCAACGTGTTTACCTTTACCTGCACCGATGTTGTAGTATGCAGGAGGTGGCACAGTGTCATCATATGCACAGGGTGTGGGTTAGGTATGCCCAAGCCGGCCACTGGTAACACCAATTGACATGTGTGTGTATGTGTGTTTGTGAGGGGCAGCAGTACAGGGTGGACCGTTGTTGGTGCAGTGTGTGTGTGTATGTGTTTGCCCTAGGTGTTAGGTTTCCAGGTTTCTGCATGTGTAAGCATGCACACAGTCCCATATAATGGCTGCCATGTACAGGGTTTTGTGGACAGCCACAGACTGCACCTGTCAGGTCATCCAGATCAGTGTCTGTGGAGGCGGACCGCGGTACCTGTGCCTGGCAGGGTGCTACGGGCGTATCCGGTACTAACCCAGACTGGGTACTGTCATCGGAAGCAGGGGTGTGTTGACTGGACACAGTTCCCTGTTGGGACTGTCCAGAGCCACGTGCACGTGGTCTCCTGGGGCGTCTGGATGACAGCACAGACCCAGCATTGCTGGGGCTGGTGCTGGCACTTGAGGCGCGAGTGGGCCTGTTGTCGTCCGTGGCCACTGCCAGCTGGTGCTCTTGCTGGCATACGGCCACGCCGACGCCGCAAACACACACCATCGCCCTGGCCCATGGACATCTGGTTGTGGAGCAGCTGTTCTATGCCCCCACAATGTCTGTCAACGACATCTGTAAAGTTACGGATAGCATTCGCAACATCATGCATGCCGTCTGTCATGGCTATGCGACATGCTCTCAGCCCCTCAGACCCTGTCTGGTGTACCTTTCCATACGTGCCTGTGCCTGCATGACAGTTCTAAACATAGTGGAGGTTGACATACCTCCTTGGGCACGTCCGCCAGAGGCAGTGCCACGGATGCCCCACGAGAACCCATGGGCGACTGTCTGCGTGGTACCATTGGAGGCCTCTGCACATGGCTGCCTTGTGAGGATGCATGTACCACAGGTACCACATTACCCTGATCTATGCCCACTGCTGACTGTCCATCACCTAGGGACAATGGTGACAAAGGATGTAACGGCAGGATGACTGTGCGTATTGGCCGGGGTTGAAAGCTGTGTACTGTCAATTGGCTGACCAATGGCAGACCCAGACACACCTTCCTGCACCATTACAGACATTTCATCATCATCAGTACCTGGGGCACAAGATTCAGGTTCCCTGCTGCAGGTCACCAGAGCAGCACCAGAACCTACGGGAGGAAAACATGGAACACAGATTACAGTCTCAATACATATTTGAAAGAGATGCACTTCAATACTAATGCACACATTCAGAAATGGACACATGCACTCATGGACACTAACACACATGCACACTTGGGCACAGGTACACTTGCACACATGCACCCCACAGTAAACACACACATCAGTACCGTGTTACACTACTCAATTTACTACCTGTCAATTACAGTTATTGTGAACACAGTCACCAGCATGTCTACTACAGAGTTACACTACTCTTCCTAGTTTTATAAATTGTTTTACAGATAATTTTAAAAAGACTCACCAGCATGTATGGCCTGCCTCATTGCTACATGGGAGGGACCTGGAAGTGTGAAGAGAGTAATGTCAGTGGGCACATGTGTGCCATTCATTTTGCACATGATACAGTACAGTAGTACACTAGTTCCCTTATACACATCAGCTGCACATCATGTCTGTATATATATCATGATGACAGATACATACCACATGCACACCTTATGCGTGCATGAAGTAACAGCGTACAGAACAGTCATATGTTAACTCTAATCTCACCCTTACCTCTCTTCAAACGTCAACTCAAACTGTACTTCCAAACCCACTGGCTTTGTTCTTCTTGGAGTCCAGGCTAACGTCCCTCTCCCTACCCTCTCTTCACCTTTAACCCCTCATTGTGCATAGAAACTAGCTTCTACCCTGTTTCTTTCACCTTGATGTCCTTCTATGATCTGACCTACTTCTCCGATCCCTCCCACCTCCTCTTGACTGTCTTCCTTCTTTTCCTCACTTCCCTTCTTGACTCCTGCCTCTTCCATATCATTGTATCTGTCATACTCCTTCTACTTCTCTACCCTTCTGAGCCCTAACTATTATGTATATGGCTTTTGCCTTATTGCATAACCATTATGCTTTAGGTAGGATTGCTTTGAAACCAACGGTACATTGTGTATGACTCTAAACTGTTTGACTTCCTTACATGTATGTTGATTTAATTAACAGGCTGGTGTACAATTCTATTATGTTGGCTGTCTGTAATGACAACTTATCTGTCTACCTTTATTATGTTATATGTGGAGCTTTTCTCCACAGGCCTCTACTGAAAATGAACTTATATCCAGCTAGACTATCTGGGTCAACAAATGTAAAAGTAATAACAATAAATGAATATGGCATCTTACCTGCACGCTCGCTGTCTTGCTGCTGTGTGGATCCAACCTCCATCAGGATGCATGATGGTTGCTGTTGTTCTGGGGCTGGATCCACAACACTTAGCAGTAGCCCCTCCTGCTGGTGAGGGGGGGATGTGTGGCCACCCCCCCACCTGTGGCAGCCTGTTGCCTGCGGATATCTGCAGCATGCTGGCGGACATTTCTTATCAAATCACTGCAGTGATGTCTCACCTGCTCATATGTCCTATCATGCATGCCAACATCATTTATCCTGCTAACAAGGTTTTGCCACAGTGCAGACCTCTCCTGCTGATTCTGGGTGGTGCGTGAGAACAGGATGGCATAGTCACGCACCAGGCTCTGGTGGATCACGTCATCCTCTGCAGCAGAGTAGGCAGGATTCCGTTTAGGTGCCATGTCTATCTGGAAAGGTACACAAACAGGTTATCAGCATAGTATCTCAACAATACATGGTACACATTCTATACAGGTAGTGTTAACTTCTACTTATTACTGATTGGTTAAACCTGATTACAGTGTAGCTATCATTCTATGTCATTTGTACTAAGTACTTGGCCTTCAGACCAGTTGTTTTACATTAGGGAGGTTGGTGGCAAGCACTGTGGTGGCAGGACACATATCTTTCATCCATTGAAGTTGGGAACTGCTGATTGTGGGCCCAGTGTACAAGTGTATTACTTCTGGTATGGGCAGTTGGCCTTCAGGCCAGTTATTTAGCCATTAACGAGGTTTGTGGTCTGCACCCATGTGTGACAATAGGCTGTACTCTGCCATTCATAGCTGGGGACATCTGGTTTCAGGTTTATAGTGCCTGCATATCTGAGCTGTATCTTACTGACATTGCTACACCTTGTTTGTTGTAGCAAACACTACATCCAGGCCTCCTGCATCTACCTTTCTTTATATGCTTGTTATCTGTTGGCTTGTTATTTCACTGGTATGCTACATCCACATAGTACACATCTTTTGCAACACATCTGTGACTCACTACTGTTATCTGCATTGCTTACTGTACGTGCTTCCATGTTACACATGACAGCAAGTGACTGCTTGTCATTGTTGCATTTACTTCATTGTGACACATTGCACTTAGGTTACCTGGCATTTGCTCACTGACGCTTTAATATCAGTCAGCAGTTGTAGGTAATGTCAGTACACCCTCACTCCCCACTGGACCTTGTTTTCAATCATAAGTGATTACAGAGTTCACAATAGTATTCTAGCATGTCCAGAGGTCAGTTGTCAGTTCCCTCCTCAGTCCAGCTGGTGAGTGTGGTACTCCAGAGACAATGTTAGAACAGATGCATGTACACAGACAACCCCCTTCTCCTAACAACAAATTCAAACTCATGTGAGTGATGCAACCATATACCAGACTGGAGGCTAGGCTCTGTCTAGTCAATACCGCCATAACCAGTCACGTGTGGCAAGGGATCACTCACTACACTTCCAGTCTCATGTAGACCTACCACAACAGCGGACCTAACACATGATCACACATGATCATGCTTGTAGGCTCAGACCACAGCTCTGCCTATGCAGCAGAGACCTCCTAAGCAGACATCCAGGCAACCACTACCACATAAAGCGAACATGTGCAACACATATCACACAAAGCCAATGTGCTGAACACTCACAGCCATTAACAGTTAACAACACACCTCATACACCTGCACTAGGTGCCTCTATCATCAGGCACACTCACATCACGTTCACCAGGCTTAACGAGGTGGAGGTCATGGTGTGCAGCCTGTCAGGCACTATGAACTGCCACATAACACAAACAGTCAGGTAACCCCAAGGCAGGTACAGGTATGACTCAGTCAATGTCCATGCTGCTGTGAATGGCCTGACACATTCCTCCCTGGACTACATGACATGAGACATTACAGAGCTCTCTGAGCATGTAGCCCCAGACAGTTTGACCCTGACCTTGAGTAGCATCCTACCCTCACCTAGAACAATGCCACAATATCAAGGCACGATGATCCCTTCCAACAATTGACTGACATACTGGTGTCATTCACAGGTGTGCCAATGCCTGCCATCTTGGGGTGGTATGCTTTGCTGGGGACAGCTTGCACCTGTCACCACAGTCCTATTGACATTTGGCGGAGCCTCCTGCTACACCATAGTGCCTGTATTAGGCAAGGCTCATAAGGCAAACCCACATCCATTTGTATCACAAAGGATGAGGAAGTAAGAGTGATGCTACTCAACACTGGACATCTAGACCCAAGGATGCACGCACCAAAACTCCTACCTAGCATTCTGCACATCGATATCTGTGCAGTAACATGAACCTGTTTCAGGTTTCACAGGAGCACACCAGTACTATCACGTTATAGCTGTTACCATTCTTGTCTTGTCGGCCAACACTTGAACAAGGGAGGGTATCAGTATTCAATGCAGATTCCCACCTCGACATTGGTGGCACAGTACAACATAGGTGTTAGGCCATTGAGTACAGAAGGCGTGGTTGGGGACCTGGGAAGAAACATGGTAGCGGTCTGTCATTTGTCTACCACATGGCCAACGTGGATTGACAGACATGTTATATAGCCCAGCTAATCATGACTGATTCACATGTATGGCAGGGGAGGTCATTGTGCCTCTGTACTCATCCATCGTCAGGCCTATAATTGGTACAATGCACCTTTTGGGATGTACCTAACCAGACACCTACAGCAACTGGTACAGGACAACAGTACATCATCAAGGGGATGCAATGGCTCACACAGATGTCATATGCTGCCCAGGTAAAGTGAATCCAGCTGGACTCCAGTGGCATACTGCCTGTTCAGAGGCAATCTGTGCATACCATATACAGCCATGTCCTACCTAGCAGTAATGAACGTGATGCACCTCAGGCAATCAGGAGTCCCATACAGCCACATGCTCAGGAGAGCTGGACCTCAGCACTGACATACATGGACATGCTGGAGGGGCATATTCTAACCGAGAGGCTCCCTTCACTCTGTAATGAGCTCACTACTGGTTGGGCAGAGTCCTCATTGACTCTCTTCCATAGGAATCTGGATGAGTGGATGGAGATCATAGTTGCCCAGGTATCACTTCTATGTCGCGCTGTTGGACAGAGGCAAAGTATACTAAAAAAAGAAGTCGGGACAAGGGCATAGCAGCATAAGATGTGATTGGGTGGCAAAAGACAAACACATTCTACTAGGCTTACCAATGCCCTAGGGCAAATAGCCTAGTATGAACCTATGAACTGTTCATTCTCAACTGGTTAGAGCTCATTACAGAGTGAAGGGAGCTCTCAGTTAGGAATTTGCCCTCCAGCATGTCCATGTATGTTCTATTCAGTGGCTTACAGCTTTGGCTCAGAGGTGACCTTTGCCTGACATACAAGGCCATATCAAACCCAGATTTGATGAATATGTTTCCACCTAATAAACCTAGATCCATCAGAGCCACAAGGGCGGAGACTTAAACCTCGACACGGCTATTAATAGGACATGCTGGAGGGATAGATTCATCACCAAAAGACTCTATGTAATGGAACAAAATCCACGGTATATGTGAGGCAGAGCACCTCGCTAGCCTTGTTCAAGAGAGAAATCTTGACCAATGGATGGGAGATCGCGAGATATACCCCAGGATTACCTCCGTCACTGCTGCTTTCGACAGAGGCACAGCAAAATAATGGGTATGGTTCCCCATACTAAAGGAGATGCGTAAGCCACAAAAGCGATAGGCTAGGCTTGTAAATGCCCTCGGGCAGATAGCCTAGTATGAACCTATGAACATGTGTGTACTGCTATAGTACATCTGCCATATGTTGCATGTGTGTGTGTTGTGGGGATACAGGTAATGGCCAGATAATTCTGCACAGGTGACACGACGTCTGACACATTCTGGGTGTTCATCGCATACATACTGGATGTGTGCTGGCAAATCCAACCCTGTGATGTGGACACACATTACTCAGCCTGGATATACATATCTGAACAACACCACAAGCACAGTACACTACCTTGCTATGTGCTTGCATGTTATTACACAGTTATTCAGTGGTTATGACAGTGATGCTATCCATGCAGCCCACTGGGCCAGTGGAAGCCACAACACACACCGCCAGCACCTTTGCATATTGCCACAGACATCCCACATACCATCGTACTGTGCAACACAGTTATCTAACCAGAACAAACGTACACCACTTATTAATCCTGTCCAGTGGACTACAGATACAGGCATATTGTATAACAATAGTAGGAGGCTACTGCAACTTTTGAGGGCAGATTCACATGACGGGAAGGCATCTGTTGTCTGCAGTGTTAAGATGCTTCACATTCACCAAATGCACAGATATTGCCAACATTGTTGCAGACAGACAGTTTAGGTGCAGGTACCCCGGCTTTGTCCTACACACATGTTATTTGCGTTTATCCCAGATGACTGTATATCCCTATCCTCTCACATGTCCAGGTGAGAGCCACCTCATCATTGCAGAACCCATATCATCACTGTTACGAAATGGTATCCCTGGATGTGTGCTACATTCACCCCTGGAGGACATAGCACCACATGACAGACTGATATTAATCCCTGGCCATACTACAGGATATGTACCTGAACAGTGCCATACATACACAGTGGTCCACCAATGAGGAGGAACCTCTACTGACCCTGGGAACTACTGCATCATATGCACAACTGGCCTTGTGTTCTAAGCTATGTGAAGTAATTAGTTATGGCCCACATGTACAATTATTGCATGTGTTTATGTTTTCATGACTATGTACACACAACCTATCTCATGGACATACCTATGATGGCTAATTTTGGGGTACAGATCCAGGTTAATGTATTTGAATGGTTTGTGGGGTGTTTGGTTCACGGGCTAAGGCTGTGCCTGGGTTTTGCGCGGGGTTTTTGTTTTCTGGCTCCTCTGTTCCCCCCATGGTTTTTTCAATGTTTTAGAGGAGGGGGTCTGTTTTTTAGGGCAAGGCCGGGGCCTCTGCCCCAAGAAACAGCTTTTTTAAGCCAGAGGGGGTCTGATTCTTCCACGGGCGGACACCCTTAAAAAGGGGATGGAGAACTTTCAGAGGGGCGGGCCATCTGGAGCTTTACAGGTTTTTGGAGGGAAGGTTGTCATTCCCCTGCTTTAGCTGGTTGAGATTGGTTGCTGACTTTCCTTTTCCCAAGTAGGTTTGTTTTAAAAAATTAATTTTATTTATTTTTTTTTTTTTTTTTTTTTTTTAGGTTTTGGGGGGGGGGGGGGGGGGGGGGGGGGGGGGGGGACGGGGGGGGGGGGGGGGGGGGGGGGGGGGGGGGGGGGGGGGGGGGGGGGGGGGGGGGGGGGGGGGGGGGGGGGGGGGGGGGGGGGGGGGGGGGGGGGGGGGGGGGGGGGGGGGGGGGGGGGGGGGGGGGGGGGCTGGGGTGGGGGGGGGGGGGGGGGGGGGGGGGGGGGGGGGGGGGGGGGGGGGGGGGGGGGGGGGGGGGGGGGGGGGGGGGGGGGGGTTAGTTGGGGGGAATTTTTTTTAAATTTTTTTTTTTTTTCCAAAATTTCAGGATTTAGGGTTGGGGGAACAGCCCCCTGGGGCAAAATTGGGGGGGGGGGATTTTCCCAAACCCCCCAAAAAAAAACCCCCCCCAAGGATTATTTTTAAAACCCCCCCCCCCATTGGGGGAACCCCAAAAAGGACAAAAAATTTAATTGTTGAAAAGGGGGAGCCAAAATTTTTTTTTTGTTTAAATTAAACCTGTTTAAAAAATTTTGTCCAACCCAGACATGGGGGGGTTGGCGAAAAAAAAAAATGGGAAAAAAAAAAAGGGGCAAAAAAAAGGGGGGGGGGGTTATGGGGCCCCTTTTTAAAATTTTTTTTTTTTTTTTTTTTTTTGGGTTTAAAACCAAGAAGGTGCCCTTTTTTTCAGGTGAGAGTGGTATGTCAGGTGAAGGAAGTCGGTATAGCTGGGGAGGTAGGTTGGGTAGGTTAACAGACAAGACAGACAAGACGCCTACAGGGCGTGTGTATGACACACGTGGGGGTTACACAAATGACGGGACGGAGGTTGGGATTTCCAAGATGCATGAGCCCACAGATGGCAACAGTGGAACTGATATCCCCACCCATAGGCAGTTGCCACTGTTCCTTCACAGCCCAGGACGGGCTGTGCTGGGGCTGTGTAGGCGGGCAACGGCCGGGGCCGTTAGCTGTGCCACACGAGCCTCGAGCTGGCGAGGGGCCCAAGAACAGTGTCTTGGATCTCCCTTCGCACCACAGACCGGACACCTTGGAGGGTGAGTGGGCCGAACCCCTCCAGCCACACTTGCAGAGGGGACGGGCCCCATCCCCTGCAGCGCTGACCAAGGTGGCACAGGGCCACCGGAGGGGGTCCGCCTGGGCACTAGTGCCAGGTGCAGTCACCAGCTGAGGTGGGAGAGGTGGGTCCGCTGGGACCTGCCTTCCCAAGCGCTCTAGGTTTGTGAGTAGTTATGTTAGTTTGGGTTAGTGGCATTGTATTCCATTCAGATTAGTTGTAACAGCATGCATTGGTATTCCCATCAAACAAACACCCAGATATTAACAATATCACATGCATTATTTGAACAGAAATACACAGTCAAACAACATGCAGGGTTGATTAATGGCAACAGGCCATCAGATTTGCAGGTATGAACAGGGCACATGCACGAACAGACATGCATATATTTTGAAACGGACAAATGTCAATGATTAATGAAATGTTCACATACCATTATTTAGTGGGTGTTGTTATATGGAATTATAGGGTTGGGCGGAGATAGAAAGTGATGACACATTCATATGTTACACATTGATTTACATTTATAATAGGTACACAATTAAGTTGAGGCTGATGTTTCAAAATAAATTTTATTTGACTGTCAAGCCACACCTGTTACAAATACATCACTATCCTACTTATTTTGAATCTGATCAGATACATCATCCTGCTACACTTTGATGACAGGACAGGGGACAACTATGGCTGTTTAGTCTGTCAGATAATCATTCATTCTATCTGCAAATTGTTTACTGTGATCACCATATACAGCATTTGGCTAGACATTCCAGATTCTGACACACTGAAATCAGTTTGGTATATTAAGTTGTACTTCCCACATGCATTTAGTTCTGTAGAAGCACACTGGGGCTAATATATTCCGGGGTTATTACTACTTTATTTATTCATACATGACCCTTTCTGTCAGTCTCACACTTCCTGCAAATTCACAGTTCAGGTTGCTACTTCTAGGCTTTGTTCACATGTTAGACTAGTGGTGATTCAAACACTTTCCAACAGCCTCACTTCTGTCTTGATTCAGCATTTCAACAGGGACTATATCTCACATGTGACTACCTCAGATTCTGAAGCTGTACTCTTGAGACTACTGCAGGTTACACTATATTTAATTAATGGTGGGACATCTGTATGACAGCACTGTTTAATTCTATCAATTATATTTCCAGTTACACTTGCATACTGATGAACTTGTTGCAGCCATACCTGCAGACTTTCAAATCTTGCTTGCACATTATATTACTTTTTAATCAATACACTGCAGTGTTCTGATACATGCTACAGTATAATATTTATTTACAAGTACTGGGTGGGGTTATTAACCTGCACGGTGGCGCATCCGCACCAGCCCACGGGCATGCATCTCAAGCGATTCAAGAGCGGACACCTGCAGCTGTAATACAAAAGAAGTAATATTGGACTACACATCTCCATGGTATCAGCTAGTTGGAATCCTTACATACATAAGTAAAATGTAACTTACTCAGTAGTGGGGCGTTGGGCATATCCCGGCCTCCTGGATCCATTCGGACAACTGGTCTTGCTTGCGGCGTTTCAAGTCCGCATGGTGGTGACGGACCTGCTCACCAGTGCGTGGAATGCCAGTAGCACTGGTCAGATCACAAGCCAACTGGTCCCATGCCTCTGCCCTATATGCTCCCCATGAGACCTGGCCCTGCATGAGTTGGGCCTCGTGATGGTGGACAAGGAGCCAGACCATGTATCTGGACTCCTCAACGCCCCAACGCTGTGCTCGAAAAGCAACGTCCCTCACCTACTCCACTCATTCTGACTGCAGCTCTGATCTACAATCGCTTCTGCTGTGTATTCCGCCTATGGGGCTTATATATGCCGATTTTCCCGCACATTTCTCTGATTGGCCGTTTTGGAATTGTATCTACTTCACTGAAAATGCTTTATCATGCTCCATTCTGGATTTTATCCCATATATATGCTATTTCTGCATTTCTAGGTATTGCTGTCATGGCTTAGTGGTTTAGTACCTTGACTCTAGTGCATGGTATCCTGGGTTCGAATCTGGCAACTGCTTTTTGATTTTCCTGACAGAAATGAGTTGAGACCTGTCAATCAAACATGCCAAAAGCACTTTTAAGAACTTAAACCAGGTCTGCGCCGTTTGCGCGGAGGTAACGATGCGCACTGGCAGTTAGTTTGTGAGAGCGCGGAGCAAACGGTGTGTGCTGGGATAAACCTTAATTGGCTAGTGACACACATGTTCAGCTAAGCACAGCTAGTTGCAAACAGTTTCACTCTGTTAAACTGATGCCTAGCAACAGGCACGCAGTTTGCAGCTTTTTAAACACTACTCAGCTACGGGCACTCCATCTCACAGCAGCTTACCTATCAGTACATTTCTGACTATTTTTGTTATTGTGTTACTTCAGAATATATGCTCCGTTTCATTCCATTTACAAAAGGGAATACATTTACATGTGTACAATACTGTCACGGGCTTTTAGTGCTTATTTACAAAAAAGGTTGTTGTGGGGGCTCGAACCCTGCCTGCCTACTCTTAGGCCGGCAACTCTACCGCTAAGCTATTACTTCTTGGCTTACTTTGCATATTTAGTTCTTATATCCTTTTCCACTGATTGCTAACTGTGATTGCGCTTAGTAGCACACCACACGGCACACAGTAGCAAACATTTACGGGTTTTAAAAAAAAAGGTTTTAATTTAATTTTATTACATCTCTTCACTTTATACAGTGATGGTCTATCGGGCATGTGTTGTGTAGTGTGTTTATGCACATTTCCATGGCCTCTCTCGTGGCTGTTTACTTTCAGCCATTCTAGTCTTCCGGGGGCGTGTCCGCTTGCAGGCTTAGCCTACAGACACGCCCTACTCTCTTACACGGACCGTGTAAGAGTTACTAGTGTGATTCAGCATGCCTTATGCACCTCATGCATATGCATGACATGCTGACATCACACAGTTTCACTGCAGCCTCCGTGTAAGAGTTATAACTCTTACACGGAGGCTTCCTGAATCTGGCCCTAAATGTTTCTTGGCAGGAATTTGTCCCATACCTGGAAACCAGTACAGGTTCAATAGAGTCCAAAGTCTATTATTAAACTTTAAAACTACCTTTTACTTTAAAAGAAGACCATCTTGATCTTCATCTTTATAAATAATGTGTGGGATATATTTATTTTTCTTTCAAATTATCATGACTCTACTTCTCTTAGTTCTAAAATAAGATTGAGTAAGAATTATAAAGTTAATTGTATTCCAGATATCTTTTTCCATCTGTTTAATATGTGTTTCTTGTAGTAAAACCACTTTGCCTTATTAATATTTAGATACTGTATCAGGTTTGAGCTTTTTCTTTGATTATATAAACCATCAACATTTAAAGATAACAGTGATAAATCCTTCTATATGATAAAATCATTTCTCTTTTTTCTTTTCTTTTCTCCCTTAATAAGGGAGAACAAACAGTGGATTATAATCGGTTACGGAATGCCTCACTCAAAATTGGAGCATAAATTCTAATAATTCAGGCCAAAGGGAAAATAAAAAATAAAAAAAATAATAATTATATTGTATGTAGTATGTGTTAATTACCAACATGGAATTATTAAAATCCCTGGTCCAACAGATAAACAAAAAACTATCAGACAGTCTATCATTACCTAACAAACCTATGACCTAAAGTAATTGCAAGAAAAAAACTATCTGCTGGGAGTCTGCAGTAACTTATTGATCTTAATGGAGACATTTTCAACTTATTAAACTATATATGAAAAACAGTATAATATCTAATAACACAAATATTAACATAAAATAGGTGTAACAAAGTATTACATAACAATAAAGGATCAAGCCATTTCATTCCATTGTTCCTATCTTTCTCTCATTCACTTGGCTCTCTCACTCCTCCTCATCTCTTTCCCCATATAAAAACACATATGTAACAGTTAACTGAATAGCCTTTGCTTTGTCTTAAAATTATTGATTACTCATCAAATATGTCACATAAGTGTGTGCACAATCCATTTGTTTTGGTGGGGGGACAGTACAACTTGGTTTTAAAATTATGCTAAGTTATATACATGTTACTATTTTAATTTATAGAATTTCTCTTTGCTTTCAGCTTGACAATACTATTAATTATTAAAAACTTGTTACTTACAAATCAGTTGTTCACTACTGTGATAATAATGTCTTGTTGCTGCTAGACCTATTATATATTCATTGGCAGCCAATGCTGCCTATATTTCTCTTAGTGTATTATATTAATCATTATCAGTATTACATAAATTTTAGTGTCATCCAGCTTTAAGGGGACAATCATTAATCCTTTTATTTGCTGTAAGAATGTGTTTATGATAGATTAAAAGTAAATATTTTGTAAGATCCAGAATAATCTATGCATTGGGACAGTAGTGTCACGTCACTCAAATCAATCACACTTCTTTCTGAATGAACCAGTGTATTTGCTATGTGTTTAGCCATAATTATATTATATAGAATGACTAATGTTCACTATCAACATTAACATAGGTAGTTAAGAATGTGAAGAAGGGGAGAAAAATTATAAATTCAATTATAAATTGAAGAATGCAAAATCAGCAATTATAATAAATATGTTGTCAATGAATAAAAAACATTTTAAGCATATATTCATTAACTTAGTTGCAAATAAGCATGTTTATGATTAAATGATTATTAGTCTTCACCAAATCACTATAAGAAATTATATATCAAATAATTAAGAAAGATATGGTGAATGAACATACAGAAATAATGTAAGTAGGCATTGTATACCCCTTCACACCCACTCCTCCTTCCACATTCTGAAAAAGGTACACAGGTATAATGAAAGTATATATAAATGTATATAGTATGAATGAAGGTAGTAAGTATTTTCACAAAAGTAATTAATAAGCTAATTTCATAAGCTGATCGTTTCTTTAATAATCAAGACTATACCAGTCCTGGTATTCATTTAAAGAAAAGCTAAACCTTTGTGCAACGATAAATTATATAAGAACATAGAAGAATATGAACGTAGAACATGTATAGTAAAAATTAAAATATGCAAATCAGTAGATAAAACTAAGATAAAACAATAGCTAAAATCACTGCCTTAAACTGATATATATATTGTGAAATGAATATATCTAAAATTAGTTGAAATCACTAACCTTGAACAAGGTTATAGATAAAGTCAGCCAAGCAGAATTCCAAGAACTAGAATGAGCTTTAGAGGGGAAGTAAACACAGTGGAAGCAAAAATGGTTTCCTACATAATACAATAGTGTAGCCAACATCTTCACAGAACCTGTGACAGTTAGTTAACCCCAACTGAACAAAGAGAGCTTGAAAGAGATGTCTTGAGGTTAAGTACAAAATGTATATAAAAAAGATAATATGAGGAAACAAATGTTCTTTCAGATTAAATGGCACCAATTTAATTTAATCTCTCAGGAAATGCAGATATGCTGGCCCATCTAATAAAAACTCCCTTCTCACAGGTATAATCATAAAAAACAAAACAATAAAACTAGTAGATCATTAAAATAGAACAGCAAAACACAATAAAAGTATAAAATCTATAAAAATGTGTATATTAAAATCAGGAAGTCTATTATATAGGTTCTTATTGTATAAATTACACTATAATACTAACACATCTAGTTACAGTGTAAGTGGTGAAACAATCCTGTGAAAAAGAGGATATAATTCATCTTTATAATCCAGAAATATATATATTTTTCTTTCTTCTTTCTCTTCTTCTAATCATTTCCTACTCCCATTCCCTTTTAAACTAGAAAGGGAGATATGAAAATAAAGAAGTTACCTCAGTGAATGAAATAACATATGACTGACAAAAAAGAACTATTATATATATCTTGACTTCAGGAAAGGCAACAATAGAGAAAATTCTTAACAAAGTATAAAACTAGCCCATAGTTACAATTATTTTGTGCCTGATGATTTTGGAGTTATGATGACTCTGATGTTTTTTTTCTTCTTCATGTCAGTCCATGTATTTTTGTCTGAGGTTCTTCTCACTGAGCAGGATGACCAGTCCATATCTTCAGTTATGGGAAGTTGGTTAATTTTTTTGAGAAATGCAGAGACTTCCTCTAAATTGATAAAGATAAAATACATAATAATAATATATATAATATAGATTGATAAAGATTCTTACTCCATTTGACAAATGTATTTTTATTTTTGCTAGAAAATGTATGAGATGCCAGCAACTTTTCCTCAATTCCATGGTTTTAGTTGAATAGTCACTATCAAATCTGATTGAACCCAGTGTGTATTTTCCTCCAATCACTTTTGAGAACTAGTTCTTTAAAAAGACATGATAAAAATGTTATAATTATGGATCTCAGAGGAGATGAAGAGTATGAAGAATAGGTTTACCTGTGGCTCTGTGGGATCTTTCAATACCATATGAACAGACCTTTTGTAAATTTAATATTTTTGGTATCCAAATTTTCAAGAATGAGATTAAATCTTCACCTTCACTTTTTTTCTGGAAGTCCAAAAATCCTTATGGTACATCACATTTCCCTGTTTTCTAAATCATCTATTTTGTTTAAAAGCCAAGTATTTTGTTTTAATAGAAAATCTGTGTGAGAGTCTTCTTTTAGTCTCTATGTCATTCATTGTATTCTCCATATCAGAAATTTTGGTTTCTTTTTGTGGTAACTGTTTTTTTTAAAACAGACAGTTTTATTAAGACAAGTTTTTTTAGATTTTCTAAATTCTTCTTGAAGCCATCCATTTTGTAGGATAATTCTTGGAGGGTAGATGTCACTAGTTGTATGCCCTTCCTCAAAGAAATATCATTATGAGGATGGCTACAATTGCTCATCTTCATTCAGCTTTTCAGTCTCCAGGCACATTTTATGTAGACCCACTAAAATCAAAAGCTGAATGGTCAGAGCTATTATCCGTTAGAACATAGTAAAATTATTTGAAAAAAAAAAATTTCCCTGTACTTAAATTTAAATCTGCAAAGCTCTAAAAATGCTGTCTTCATTTAGTCATCTTGCCTCCATCCCTCCATTCTTCTGGTAGGGACGTGGAATACTAGTCAGAGACACAGTTAATAAACAGAAAACAACAAAAATGAAAAAAAAAAAAAAAAAAATATATATATATATATATATATATATATATATATATATATATATATATATATATATATATACATAGGTATATACAATGTTGGAGACAGGTGTGTATATAGCAAAGAAAGATCATAACCTTGGAAAAGATCCTGTAATATTACCTTCAAGTTTTAGCAATTAAAATAATAATAATGATAACAGGCAGCTTAACTATGGAAATATTAGACAAGGGGAAGGTGGTTGATAATGAAATATAGTGTGATATGTTAATAGTAGAGCAACTATGAAAGTATCATTAACATTTAAGAATGAGAAGTAAAGTGATTAGGGAATTTAAAAGGTTGGTAGAACCACCAGCTAGTAATCCAACACAGGAATTTTATTGTCAAAACACACTCTGACGTCTCGGCTCAACAAGCCTTCAAGGAGTATAACATTACCAATGAATAACCTGCCTAAATACATCCTTCAATTAAGCAATTAAACACAATTAATCAATTCATTAACATCCTGAACAAGAAATCTCCAATTAATTTCATTATTTAACCCCTTCGGGGATAAAGTACTAAATTTTAAAATAAACACTGACTCTTTAAAAAGGAGATTGTTTTTTAAATCACTTTCATCACAATACACATCAATTCATTCCAAAATGGTGTCCCTCAGGCCATTGCTATTACCACCATGAAATTTATTAGAATGTGTTGCTATTTTACTCTCCTTCTTATTTTTAACTATGTATCTAATATGTTCTAATAACCTCATTTTAAATGGTCTCTTTGTTTCTCCTATGTAGAACTTTTTATAAGGGCATCTTAGGGCATAAATATTGCCCTATGTGCCACAACAAAAAATGTCCTTACCCTCGAAGGGTAAACCATTATTTATTTTTAAATATCGAACAATATAGTTGCAAGCCTTACATTTTCCACAGACAGTGGTCCCTAATTCGCTTACACTTAACTGTATATTCACCATAGGGGCTACTAATTTAGATTTTACTAATAAACCTTTGAGGTTCCTACCTCTCCTAAAGGACATGATAGGGGCCCCCAACCTTTCCACAAATGGGTCATTTAAACATAAAATATACTCCCAGTAATATATAATTCAAAAGGGTGAGTCTACTTGGACTATTACAAGGACTATTATTTTTTGATATATGAGGAGAGTGATGAAACTGTGATGGGGCAGTGAGATAGTGGTTAATCGAATTAAAGAGAAAAAGAGATTACCTGTAACTGATATAATATATGTAAAAAAAGTTACTCCTTGTTGACTTTTATGACTGTGTACACTCCATATGTAAAACTGTTAAAAATAGTCACAGTAAGCTCTTCTAACAGGCCTTGCACACATGTATAGTAATTCTACAAAGCCAGTATAATGATGACAACATGGCCAGCCAGTTATATTCACCAAATGATCCTATTTCCAGGAATTAAACACAATTGTGTACTGAGTACACTTCAGATATGAGATTGTAGTAAAATAAAAATGATATTTTGCTGTGATAATTTATTTTAACACCCCATAACAAAGAAACACACACACACACACACACACACACACACACACACACACACACACACAAAGACATATGACCAGCAATTACAGCCACTGGCATGACAGTAAGTCTACACCTCAGAAGTTTGTTTGTGATCAGAAGAATGAATACATGTAAAATAAATGCCATGCAGAAATGTATCTTCTCTGCTTACTGATATCAGAATATAGTGTGCAACCCACTGCACTCCCAATATACCTTTCAACCTTTTAGCTCAAAAATCAAGTTGAAAACTAAAAAGTAATGAGGTGCAAAGGATCAAAAGTAGGTCCCTTACATGCTTAGAAAGTAACTAGAATAGCATGCTATACTTTATCATGTTATTTCTCAAGGTTATTAAGTCTGAAACTTAAATGTTTGTCATTAGTTTGAGACTACAATCTTCATTGGTTTGCCAGAAAAAACACAATCTTTACAAGCAATATTCTAAAATATTAAATAAAGCCAAAAACTTTTGCCAGAATCAGGAATAGTTGAGACCATTTATGTCCCCAAACATTCATACATATATTACGCACAAAAGCAAATACACATGCACACACAGACAGATGTAATCATAAAACGTTTGTCTCTTAAATAATTTTAACTGTTTACCTTACTTTGATTGTGATCAGATGACTGAATAAATACATAAACAGTTGACACACAATACTGTATTTTCTCATCTCACTGCTGTCAGACAGTACCTTGCACATACCTCTCTCATCGTCTTACCTCAAGAGTCATGGAGAAGGGTAAAGAAAAATGGAGGATAAAGGAACAAAATCAAGAACAGGTATCACCTTAGAGACTGCATTGAGGACTTGTTCCCTAGTAATAGCTGGGGAGCTATGGTTGAGGGTATTTCTTTAGAAATTTATGAGGGTGAGATGGAGTAAAATTCATAAAACTGGAGATAAATTTGTGGATTAAAGGATTCAAACCCTGCACCTTTGTTATGTTAAACCTCTGCTTTAATCCACTGTTATAACTGAAAAGTTATACACAAACCAAATGGAGAAAAGATCACGCAGACAAACCATTTAGTAAAACCTACAGGAAAGACCTAGTAAAGCTAGTCTTCACTATGTAACACACTAAAACTCCTGAAGTGGAGGCCCTTAGGATATATGTAAATGACCTTAAGTACATACTACTGTTTCATCAACACAGCTTCTGAATTCCCTGATTCACTATTGCTTTTTAAGTCTTTAGTTGTGCTTTCAGGCCAGTAAAGCCTAACCTTACTAGCTGTAGGCATTCTTTTGCCTTTTTTTAGCTCATCACTACAACATAAATGTATTGTTTATCCATACATTAGAAACCCAGATCTTAAAACAAGCCTGAAATCCATAACATTACAGTGACTGCAAAATATCCAAACCAAAGGATAAAAAGGTCTCACAGGTGAACCATAGGTAAAATTACAAGAAAGCCTCAGCAGAGCTAAAACCTTCACTGTGTGATGCCTTAAACTTTCTGTAGCTGAAGTCAAGTTGTTATTTGAGATATTTTGCAGTTAACTTAATATGATGTACATCAGGCCTGTTAAACAAGAAATATGGCTCTGGATGCTGCATTTATGCCTTAATATGCCAATATTTTGTGGCTACATTTGAGGATGAGTTTTTTTCCACTTTCCTTGTTTGAAAATGCTGTAGTTAAATATATGAATTACATAGATGATTTATTGTTTTTGGTCAATGGTGACAACATAATATCCCGGATTCACTAATCTTCCATGCAGGACTAGCCTAGTCCTGCATGGAAGTGGACATTTAGGAGGAGGATGGCAGCATGCCATGCATAATAATGATGGCGCACTGCCTGAACTCCTAATCCAACACGGAGTGTGTACGAGTGCAGGGGGCATATCTGAGAGCAGAGCTCTCAGAATAAACACGCCCCTGCAAAGTAGAACAGCAGAAAGTGTAAATAAATGAGTGAGACTGCTCAAAGGTGTCCGCATATCCCAACCAGCAGTCCCCCATGTGTACAACACCAACAGCACATAAAAATAAAAAGAACCCCCTGTATAAAACTTCGAGTACAGCTAACCATAGGTGTGCGGGTGTGCCCATCGCTTAGCTAGGGTTAAAGCAGCTTAAAAGGCTGAAGAGGATAACAAGGAAGATATATGCAAATGCAGCAGCACAGCAATAGTGTAGTGGTCAGAGCATCCCCTAATAACCAGGCATTCCCAGTTTGAGTCCCACTGCAGCACATTCCATTTTCCATGTGAAATCTGTATATGAACTTTTTTTTACATTCTTTTGCTGTATAACCTACTAAATAACATTTAAATGTGAACTGGAGTACTGCATTAAATACACATGTGAAGTGTCAGTGTCATAATGAATAAGGCACTAGTAAGCATGTTTAAGCACAAATAATCAGTAGTAAACATATATAAGCACTGATAATGTTTAAGTGTGTTTGCATGGGGGTAAGCATTGCTTACACAGATCAGGCAAAGTAGAAGCTAACTGAGTGTAAGAAAATGTAACCGGAGGTTACCATTGCTTAGCTACACGCAAACCCATGCACACCCGCTTACAACAGCTTTAAAGTGCCTTAATCATTCTGTACTCAACGTCCTGTGTTCTGCCCAGCAACAAAATAAACAGCTTTTGCAAGGCTCAAACTCAGGACCTTGTACACCACAGTTACAGTAGTTAACCACTAAGCCATCATAACAATGCATGGAAATGAGGTATGAGCAAACTAATCCTCACCACAGGAAAATCAAAACAAACATGTGAACTGTATCTATGTACAGTATGATGTTGTATAACCTGCCACAGAACATAGATATGTGAACTGGAGTGCTGCAGTAAGCACAGATCTGAGGTGTTATTATAGTTAAGTGTAGAAGTTCCCAAGACCCCATACAGTATATGTACACATGAAACACATACACCAGACACATATATAACCTGTAATGAATAATAAATCACTGCCAAAAGGCAAATATAGTGCTAATTAACTATTAAGCAATGCTAACCACAGCACAGCTCAACTCAGTAAGTGTAAGCAATGTGTAGGAGAGCCAGTTCAATCTGTCTAGTGATATACCTCTTTAAGCACTGCCAACCCTAGGTAAGCAGGTGTGCCCATAGCTTAGCCTTTTCAAAACCGGCCAATCACGGAAAAGTGTGGGTAATTGGCCATATTTAAACCCCACAGGCGGGAATACTTCCCATAACTGGTTGTAGCTTCCTACTGCAGGCAGAATGGCTGGTGTGGGTCAAGGCACTCGATTCAGAGTGCAGTGCTGGGGCATCCAGGAGTCAAAATTCATGGTATGGCTCCTGGTAAAACACAATGAGCAGAGACTACTGCAAGACAGTACCAGGGCTCACAGTATAAAATGGAGGCCTGGGACAGTCCCGCCCGTGACCTCACCAGTGCTACAGGTATCCCCTGGACTGGTGAACAGGTTAGACTTCACCATGCTCACCTGAAGCGGTGGAGGGGGGATGTACTGGAACAGTGTATCCAGGAGTCTTGGCAGATGTCTAATGCCCCAGTACTGAGTAAGTACTCATTTTACTAAGTAGTTAATAATTGCCTAGCTTGTGTATTCTATGGCTAGGTATGGCTAAATATCACTGTATTTCTCTGACAGCTACAGATGAGCTGGCTGTGAACCTGCAAGCCCATGATGCTAGGTTGCAAAGGCTTCATCACGAGACAGGTTAGTAATCATTCAGCATGTACTGTCGTAACAAATAAATATAAGAGCTTTAGAAAGTGTCGTACCAGTAGAAATAAATGTGTAATATTCTGTGAATAAAGGTATAACACCTGGAGTGCTTCTGTTTACTCTTCTGTCATATGTTGTTGAACTGTTGCATACTATAAATAGTACTGTTGTATTAAGTAGTGTTACCCACACTGTGGTATGCAGATAAAATGTGTATAACATTCTGTATAACAATGTTGGAAGTGCCAAGAAGTCAGTCATATTGTACATGTGAGGGAGACTTACACAGAAAACAGTAGAAAGCTTCACTTCAGTTTCTTGATAGCACAGTGTACTGTGATGTTAATTGTAATTTTTTTTTTTGTCACACACAGCAGGGGTTTGAATCCGGGGAGTGCTACTAAGTTGTATGCATAATCATACCCCACAACTGTACAAATTTTGTTACAATGTTCAGATAGAAAGCTGTATGCATAATTACACCCAACTGTACAGAATTTGGTAGAAAGTTCAAATAGAAAGTTGTATGAATATTCATACCCCACAACTGTTCCAATCTGTCCAGCATGTGCAGATAAATGCCCACATCACCAGCCTGGTACCCTGTTCCCCTGAAAAAATAGTGTGATGATCCAAGAAATGTAGGCAGCTGTTAATGACATATAACTGATAGACGTGTACATACTCAGAGAATGTATATGAAAACAAACCTGTCATTCTAGCACCTCACCCAAAGTGTATGACAGCAATTCACAAAATATGTTGCATTAACACCTGCATCTTGTCATGCCTATATGTAAGAAACAGGTCACATATATAATAATCTATAAACATACTAGTGTACAATATAAGGCCATTGGGTAGTTTAATAATACATGTAAGGGACAGATCACTGTAGTGGCTAAGAATGTTGTGAAAACTACAAGGATATATTAGTTGTTAATTGAATCTCTCTCTCACCCCTACCATATGTGCAAAAATAACACAATGACACACCTCAACTGGTATGTGTACACTCCAAACATATGTCCTAATGGTTTATAAATATTCACATCTGTTTCTATGCATGTGCCATGTTAAAATACACCCATATTGGTGGCTTGTTGCCATCAATGAAACCTGCATGCTGTTGTAATGGCCACTATTGTTCCATATATGCATGTGTTCTGCTTGCTCTGCAACTGTGTTACATCTGGTGTTTTGGGTTAGTGGGAATACCTATGCATGCTGTTATAACTAATCCCGAATGCTGTTGACTATTACTAACCCATATCTGTCATAAACCTGCTACAACATAGCTCATATGGAAAGACCAGTCCCAGCTGACCCATCTGTCCCACCTCAGCTGGCCATGGCACCAGTTACCAGCACATCTGGGTCCCAGCCTGGGACCTCCTACTCTGTTGACCCTGCACCACCTTCAGGTGGAACCACCACAGGGGATGGGACTCACCCCACCGGGAGCGGGCGCACAGAGGAACATGCCAGCCATCGTCAGGTCCAGGCCGTGGTGCATAGGGAGCTTGATATGGAGTTTTGAGACCGGCTATGCCAGCTTGAGGACCGAGTGGTGCAAGTAGAGGGTGAGTCTGTCCCTCCTACACAGCCCCCAGCACATCCAGGTTTGGTGCCGTGAAGGTGCAGTGGTGACTGCCCATGGGTGGGGACCTCAGTCCCACTGTTTCCATTTGGGGGCTCATGGGCTTGCGACTTTCAAATACCCCTCCCCATCCAAGGTGTTCCCCCCCACATGTGTCATATACTGCCCCTGTATGCTGTCTTGTCTATCTTGTCTGTCACCCTACCCAACTTATCCTCCCCGAGCATACCTACTCTCCTTCCCCAACATCCCACTTTCACCTTAAAAAAAAAAGGGCAATCTGTTCCCCAAAAAAAAAAAACATGCCCCATACATAGCTGTCCATTTTGCGCACATGTCCACTGGACACATGTAATCTGGTCTAATTGGAATCACAACATATTATTGTTTCCTCACCCCTCTCCCAGGGGTTGGAGTGTTCAAATGTACCTCCAAATTCATTGTATATGCACAGCTGTTGCTGTAGAAAAAATGGGCAGCTATGGACCTTCCATACACAGCTATCTTGCTACTGTCTTTCCCTCTTTGTGCCCCTTTGTTACCACTTTCCTATCACCTCTTTTTCTTTTCTTTTAAAGAAATTAGCATGGGAGTAAGCAGGAGTAGGCACTTTTAAGCAGCAGTAAGTGGGTTTCAGCCTGTTTGCATGGGGTTAAGCACTGCCTACACAGGTTAAGCAATATAGAAGCTAACTGACTGTAAGAAACTGTAACCGGCAGTTGGCAGTGCTTAGCTCCGTGCAAACCCATGCAAACCCACTTACAACTGCTTTAATTGCCTTAATCACTCTGCATCCAACGGCCTGTGTTCTGCCCAGCAACAAAATAAACTGCCTCTGCAAGGCTCGAACCCATGACCCTACACAAATGATTTTTCACTAAACCATAGAAGATACATAACCCTGATGTTTCCATAAACATATTATCCAGCACAATCAGTCAACAGTACAGGAAATGTAGTAATATCATACCACTTAACCTGTTAATGCAAGAAGTCTGGACAAAGTGTGCCACAATGTGGGTACAAATAGGGATATATGTCAACTACTGCTCTAATACACTTAAAATGTTGCTAGTTACACAGTTATATGTATTAGAACACTTATGCTGAAGGAGATGAAGTCTGAAACAAATGTGTCAGCACTAGTTACTGACTTCAATGCTGCGATCATCCATGTCAATTGCCAAAAGAATGAGGTACAGGTCAAAATATAAGCCGAACATGCATGGACATATGGACAGATATATATCTCTAAATGTAGACAGATAGACAGCTATATATATATATATATATATATATATATATATATATATATATATATATATATAGATAGATATAGATATAGATACATATATATATAGATATAGCTATATGAGATATATATAGGTACATACACATATACACAGACAAAAGGTATTACTAGCCATACATATGTAGAAGTAGTGTGGAAGTACTGGGTGGAAAGTATATCCCTCAGCCACAAGCCCTGTAACTGGCACTTGTGAAATGTGTAGTATGGCAACCATTCCCACAAATGAGAATATTTACATTAAACATATACCTACCCACAATTCATAGGACATGACACGACACACAGGTATGCATGCACAGAAAACCTTTATTTGTGTACTATACAATAATGTATGCCAGTACTTACACCACATAAACTTTGTAAAATGTAATCAGTGATGAATGCAGGTCCCACACAAAACAGTAGATGCAAGCAATGTGGATATATACCATACTATGCTGTCCAGGCCAAAGCCTTCTGTTAGTACAACAGTAGACACAGGATTTGCCTTCAAGATAAGTAACAATCAACAATTACAGATGTAGTTCAGCAGCCTCCAATTACACCCTGTAGTCAAGCCCTAGGGAGATATGTAGCACTTGTGGTAATGTCACAGTATCTCGTAGACAACATTGCTTAACCTAACATCTCACTATCACACTGAATGACCCTTGTCTTAACACTTATATCCCTAAAAAGATGTCACAGCCTAGGCTAATGGCATTGAACCCCCCCATAAAAGGCTGTACAAGGGCAAGGAATGCTGTGTACCACACACTGACCTCTGGAATGTACAGGGGCACATATGTGTTGTCCAGCTTTTGCCCCCATATAAATGGACATTGCCCAACAGTTGGTGTGGGAATACATGACATTACTGGGATGATTGCAGTAGTGCTAGCAGTAAATAATGACAGGCCATTACCTAACAACCCCTGTCTGTATCACAGCAGGACAAAGACTGGCATATATGTGAAGGACAGAGGCAGGAACATAGGGCCATATTTGTATTATTGCTGCTACACACCCTGGAAATTGCTGGTGTTACAGGATTTGTTGCAACATACCCTTATGCAGGAATGCGACATCTAAATACAAATGGATATAGCCATGTACTGATAGCACTCAACAGACAGAATGCCACTGACATATCTGGGACAATACCCGTGTGGTGCAAAGACAAAACCTAACAGCCAATCCTCTGGCTATCATATGGCTAGGCCCACAGTTGAAAGATACACATGACATCACCATTGGCCCATAACACTACGCAGCCCCCTCACATGTACACACACACACACACACACACACACACACACACACACACACACACACACACACACACACACACACACACACACACACACACACATGTTGTCAATTGTATGGCTCAGTTTAGGCCTCTGGCAAACCAACAACACACCCTGTGCATACGATGATACCTGTGCCACATCCTGTCATCCGTAACATCGATGCAGGGACAGGCTAACATGGTGCTGATGCACAGGGTGACTGTACAACAGTGTAGCGATGGAATGCTGTGTAGCATATTGTCAGCAGTAAAGTGAAATGCTAACATCCTGGAAGGTGTAGATGTGCAGCCGTGATGCATTATAGCTGTAATTAACAATGTTGTATTGTTTTCACCATTATCTGTTCTGATTGTGTTATGGTTGTCCATGTGCCACATGGCTGATGAGTGTAGTGGTGTCAGCAGGCCTTCAACAGTGGACACCAGTAAGTGTAGTGGGTGGTACACATGACATGGCTGGGCACAACACACAGAACCTTTAGTTTGGATGCAGTACAGATACAAGACTCTACACATGGAGGTATATCCCCATGCAGGTAGCACATCTGTTGCCCATGTAATTCCACCAAGACAGGATAGGCACAACCACACATTGGTATATATGCAGTCTGCGATTTGAATGACATTGAACATGCCAACAACAGGGTGTATGCCCCTTTTCCCACACTACTGCGATTCTCACCTCAGTAACATGGGTGTGCCAATGCCGGTGGCATAGCCCTACCCTTAGGAGGGTGTGAGGCACTCTACTACTGTGAATGGTATAAACAACAACTAACCAACCTGATAACCACACTGTACAGTATTACAGATAGCTATGTGGGGGGATAGACGCAACAGCAACTGCAATGATGGTGGATGTGTCCACAACAGCCACACCCAGTGAGTGAGTTATAGCAACTTCAGTATTACTGCACACCTGTACAGTGTGGAGGAGGGCATTAACACATCTATGACCTGTGAAGTACTGTATGTCCACGGGATGGCACCTGTGGAATGTTGGCATTTGCCAAACAGTCCTGGGGAAAACATATTCTGTGAATGGAGGAAGATCCCTTAACATCTACCCACATTCCTACATGTGAGATGGTGTACAAAAGCCTGCTATGATCTACATAGGCTGTGTGCACCTCCTAACTCTCATCTACACCTGTCATAATTCCATCAAGGAGGTATACCAGGATCAGGTTATATTCTTTGCCTTTGACAAGTCCAACATTGGCGGGGTCCAGGGTTTTAAGATTATCAGTGACATTGGCCATGGGTTCATTGTTGATATGTTCCATGTCCCTGCAGACCAGGCTCATCAGGCTACTGGGTGGTAGTTCCCAGCTGACATGGTGGATTTGTGGTTGTCCTTGCCAACATTGGCAAATCCATTGTCAGGTGTAGGCCTGTTGGATTGTATGAGGGATCCCAGCTAGGTAGTGTGCCTGCCCAGGGGGTTCCCCCAAGCATGACACTTCACTTGACTGTACTGCATGATATGTTAGAAATGCCAGCCTGACATCCTACAGGTGGGATGGAGTACTGATAACATGTACTGCCCTTGCTGTGTAGAGTCCTGGTTATGGGATCTGCTAAGGTTTGTAGTGTATTGCAGGCCAGATGTGTTTGGCTGTGGGGGGAATACCTATCCGTACCAGACGTATGTTGTTTGGGTTTCTCAAACCCATTAATGGTGCATGTGGACATATGTTTTGGCTATGATCCCAATTTCATTTACAGATGTATGTCCATATATACCTATATAGATATATATGGGTTTACCTTTGAAAGGGAGACAATAATTTCTCTGCACGGCCCTTTCTGTGAACCGAAAGGATGAATCTGTCATTTTGAATTGCACTGAAGTTCAAAACTCAGCAAATCGAAAAGCAGATTTGCTGTTTTTCGAACTACAAGTTGGAATACATATCGTAATGCAGGGGGGCAAGCCCTGTGCACCCCTCACACCCCCCTACTTTAATATTCTAACTCCGAGATCGCACTACAATGGGGAAAGGGAGATTTTCCCGATCCCCACTATAGTGCAATCCGCACACAAAATGCCAGATCTGCAATGAGCGAATGCATAGTGACATTCACTCATTGCACATTCAATGCATTTATTCCAAGATTGCGCAATGTTGAAAACCTACTTTCGACCTTCCAGCTTTTGGAGAAATGATCTTCTCCCTTTGAAAGGTGAACCATATATATGCTTATATATATATATATATATATATATATATATATATATATATATATATTTATTGTTGCATATATGTGGACATATGGCTGTATACATATATATCTATAGATGCATGCGTATCTATGTATATATGTATATATTGACATACATATATGTATATATTTCTATATCTATATCTACATATATAGATATGTTATATCCATTTAAATATAAATATATATACACACAGACATACATCTACATGGTGGAATACATTCCCCGTAGTGTTGAATACCTGGGCTGGATGACATGTTTGTGAAAACATCATGAGTATGCATATCTGCCATAGTTTAGTGGTAAATCACTTTGTGTATGGTGTGCAGGGTCCTGGTTTTGAGTCTTACAGAGGCAGTTTATTTTGTTGCTGGCCAGAAAATGGGCTGTTGGATACAGACGGATTAAGGCACTTTAAAGCAGTTGTAACTAGTTTGCACGGAGCTAAGCACTGCCAACTGCTGGGTACAGTTTCTTACAGTCAGTTAGCTTCTATATTGCTTAACCTGTGTAGACAGTGCTTACCGCTGTGCAGACCTGCTTACAACTGCTTAGAATTGCCTGAAGCTGTCTGTATCTAACGGGCTGTGTTCTGCCCAGCAACAAAGCAAACAGCTCCTGCAAGGCTCAAACTAAAGACCTTGCAAACCATACACAAAGGGATTTACCACTATGCCATGGCAAATATGCACAATCTGGATGTTTTCACAAACATATCATTCAGTCCAGTAATGCAACAGTACAGAGAATGTATACCATCATCTAGATGTATGTGTGGAAATATATTAATCGGTAAACCGATACAACATATCTATATATGACATATATATATATATATAGACATGTGTGTGTATGGCCGTACGAAGATGTACGCCAATACGGTACCATGCAGTGGGGCAGCATGTAACATCAGATAAGAGGGGAGCTAGAACAATGACATCTACCACAATCTGTACACAGGCTAAAGTACATATTAACAATACACACACTGCCGACATTCACCATAAGTGCACAGACCTCAGTACTGTACAATCATCCACAGAATGTCCAAGTTATGTCATGAAACTTAACCCCTACTGTACATAACATGTGTAGCAGTCTGATATATCACTGGCTTGTTATCAGATATGATGACACTAATTATGGTGTCGACATATGTACAAAGGTTGACAGAGGTGTGGCTGGAAGCACATACACAGGGCAAACATTGACATGTTGCTGTGATACCCTCATACATTTACTGTTGTAACAGGGTTTGTTGCAACATATGTCCTATGAGGGATATGAAGTCAGTAACTGTCACGGCCTTCACCATTTACAGACTGAAATCCTCATACTACCTTCTGCAGTCCACAGATAGATTCTCCGTGGCTAACACATGAAACCAAATGCACAACACTGGCCATTCTGCAGATGACCCTGCAGATGGGGATTTCTCATAAACATGGAACTGACATGGCAGGTATTGCAACATGTATGACAGCCATATCCAGACAAACATTGTTAAACCAGCTTTACTCCAAATGCAGTATAGCAGCACTTACATCCTGTAGTCAGGTCAGGCACACCCCCCTCCTGTTTGTTGCCCTCTTTCCACTGTGTATGCTGTTAGAGGTAAATCCCCAATCCATCTGAGATGCTGTTTGCCAAACAACACATCTAGTTCCTGCTCACAGTTTATGAAAATGGCCAACGCCAACATGATGTTCATAGTTATAGAAGTGTGTTTCCATGCAGTTTGCTATGGGAATGTTACCACAGCTGTTCCACATGCAAGGGGAGGGCTGCAATTCATGCAGAGGCCATCAGCTGATACTGAGCATCACTTAAAATACACATGCTGCTGCCTAAGCATAGCAAGTGTGGGTCTCCACATCCACCAGAGAGGGGGTGGGAGAGGAAGACAGAGGCAAATACCTGCCAGGGAGGGGTGGGAAAGTAAGACTGTAGCATGTTTGCATCACACACCTACCAGCACAGGGTATAAAAACCCCTGAAAACTATATAGTGCTATCACAGTTAGATGCAGTTATTGGATGAGCCACATGGGTTACCTGTTGTGGAGCACTCAGAACATATATGTGATGATGAGTGACATCTGCAACAGGGATATGGTACATATAAGGTAGGTGACATACACGTGCCTGTCTGCATGAACATGTGCATGTGTCAACACAGCCACAGTCTCACAGTGACGCACACACATTGACATACTTGGCAGGGCCAGGAGTACAACTCATCAGTAGTGGGATTGCCACAACACATCACTCTGCAGGTATCACATGTACCACATGGGTCATACGGAGATCATAAAGGCAAAGATAATGAGGAGGTGTCAGACATTGGACAGCAGGCTTCAGTATGCCCATGGGGGTTGTAGTGAATGTGGATGTGGCCATACGCACCATACAATACACACACAAACACACTGTGTACCAGTAATGACATGCATGGGTGCATGTCTGCATGGGTGTGTGGTGGTCAACTGTGCCAGCAGGCTCTACAAGGGTAGGTGATGGGTATATCTTGGCATCAGGCCACATGACAATCGTCTGCATTGTGGCTCAGGGCTGTAGTTTCTGCATTTTCCCACACAGGTGGATATTGTATCCCCCATCCAGTCACCTGGGTAACTATTGTGTGTGGCCAATGCTGTGCAGCACCTGACATGTATGTGTTCCTCAGTCCATGACATGGATGGTGTCCAGGATGTGCACACCTCCCAGATGCATGTACAGTGACATGTGGAAATGTACCTGGGGTGTCTGGCTCATGTTGTGAACATGGATTATCATCAGATGTGCCAGTCTTGCCCACCAGTGGCAGGAACTGGTAATGGGCAGCAGGTTTACACTCTACCTACATAGATAGCATGCTAACAGCATTCCCTGGTGTCAGTGGCATCTGTCCATACAGGGCATGTTGTCAAGCATGGTATGTCCATTGTGGGTCACATGTGAAGGCACCGCATGTGGTGCAGGTGTCCATTGGGGAACACGGGGGAGGTGCACTGTCTGCATGTACACGCATATTGGGCAGATGGGCAAGGTGACATGCCCTATGTAGCCCACTGCTATCACTCCATAGTCACTATCGGTGGCCAATATGCAGTGTACTGCCCACATATTGGCTGTTGCCTAGGCATGTGTGTGTATGGCATATGGGTAGAGAGTATGATCTGGGAAATACTGGGGTTGCTAACTGTCATTGTCTGGCCTTGATGTCACATGTATGGGTATGGCTTTGCACCCCATCCTCTCAGCTATTTTACATCTGTTATCCCAGTACATGATATTGGTTTTACACACACACACACACACACACACACACACACACACACACACACACATACACACACCCTACCTAACTAGTTTATTACACTACAGCACTATGCAGTTATAGTACATGCCAAGGACATTACTGGAGTATTATTTCCCCAAAGGTGTATTTCACAATGGATGACATCAGCAGGATTACCAAAGTAGGGGATTTCAAATGTACTGCAAGTGAGTAGCCTAAAATGCATTGCTCCATACACAGACAGTGAGACACACACAAAACATCTACAACCAACATGTGTGGTTACAGAAGCCCTGACCGAGGTCTATATCACACTACAACACAGAGAAGTTATTGGACACACCATGGGGATTACTAGAGAACTCCTTCCCCAAAGGTGTATTTCTCAATGGATGACATCAGCAGGATTACCAAAGTAGGGCATTTCAAATGTCCTGTGAGTGAGTAGCCTAAAATGCATTGCTCCCTACACTGAAAGGGAGACATACACAAAACATCCACCACCGACATGTGTAGGCATGCAACCCCTGACCAAGGTCTATATCACACTATAGCATGGAGCGGTTACAGGATGCACCACAGGGATCACTACAAAGCACCTTCCCCAAAGGTGGATTTCACAATGGATGACATCAGCAGGATTACCAAAGTATGGCATTTTAAATGTCTTGTGAATGAGTAGCCTAAAATGCATTGCTCCCTACACAGACAGGGAGATATACACAAAAAATCCACGACTGACATGTGTGGGTATAGAACCCCTAACCAAGGTCTATATCACACTACAACATAGAGCTGTCATAGGATGCACCACAGGGATTACTTGAAGACTCCTTCCCCAAAGGTGTATTTCACAATGAAAGACATCAGCAGGATTACCAAAGTAGGGCATTTCAAATGTACTGTGTGTGACTAGCCTATACTTCCTTGCTCCATACACAGACATTAGAACACACATAAAACATCCAGAACTGCCACAGTCCAGCAGTACGCAGTTACCGGATGCGCTACAGGGGCTACTGAGCCGCAATCTTCCCAGAGCTGTATTTCTAGGTTGGTGACATCGGCAGCCTTGGCAAAGTTGAGTGAATGAATTGTAAGGAGTATGAGTACCCTAAAAAGCATTGCTCTCTACGCAGTTAAAGACAGACAGACGCACAATTGCCATGTCTGGGGTTTGAACACCTATCTAACTACTTTCTCACACTACAGCAGTACACAGTTACAGGATGTGCTACAACCTTCCCAGAGGTGCATTTCTAGGTTGGTGACATCAGCAGCCTTGGCAAAGTTAAGTATATGAATTGTAAGGAGTGTGAGTACCCTAAAAAGCATTGTTCTCTACACAGTCAGAAACACAACCAAGTGCAATGTCTGGGGTTAGGAAACCTACCTAACTAGCTTATCACACTACAGCAGTACACAGTTACAGGATACGCTACAGAGATTAGTGGACTGCAACTTTTCCAGAGGTATATTTCTAGGTTGGTGGCATCAGCAGCCTTGGCAAAGTTGAGTATATGAATTGTAAGGAGTGTGAGTACCCTAAAAGGCATGGTTCTCTACTCAATCAGAGACATACACAACTGCCATGTCTGGGGTTAGAACACATACCTAACTACTTTATCACACTACAGCATTAAGCAGTTACAGCATGCATTACAGAGATTACTGGGGTAGCTTGACCCCAAAGGTGTTTTTCACAGTTGATGATGTCAGCTGACATGCCAAAGTAGGGCGATGGAGGTTGTAGTGCCTATGAATGGCCTCAAAAACATTGCTCCTTACTCTGACAAAGGAACACACACAAACATTTACACTTACAATGTCTGGGGATAAAACCCCTACCTAACTAGTTTATTACACTACAGCACTACGCAGTTATAGCACACTTCACAGAGATTACTGGAGTACTCCTGCCCCAAAGGTGTATATCACATTGGATGACATCAGCAGCCTTGGCAAAGTTGAGTATATGAATTGTAAGGTGTGTGAGTACCCTAAAAAGCATTGTTCTTTACACAGTCAGACACGTAAACAAACTCGTAGTTGCCAAGTCTGGAGTTAGAACTTCTACCTAAATACTTTATCACACTATAGCAGTGCACAGTTATGGGACACACTACAGAGATTATTGGACTGCAACTCTCCCAAAGATGTATTTCACATTGGACGACCTCAGCAGGCTTGTCATAGTAGGGCTATGGGTGGGTGGTGTGTGCATGGGTCATAACCCATTCATCTAGGGGTTGATACCCCACATGTGGACACACATGTGGTCATATGTCACAGGTATGTGTATACAGTTGCTAGATGACTACTTCCTTGTACAGTCATGTTGCACAGCTGGCACCTGCACCACATAGTCTGTAATGCTGACAGATACTGGTGGCTAGTATCTGCAGTGAGTGACATCTGCACCTCATGTGTTTGGGGCCCTCTGGCTGTGTGCTGGGTGGGACAGGCCTGGATGGCTCCTTGTCACAATCATCCTCTTCCACACATCTATTTACATCTACCTTTGGCTTATTATAGTGTGTTGTCCTGATATATATGTCTGTATTTCTATCCACTGTGTGTGCAAGGCATGAGTGGTGCATACGGACGAGTGTCCGCACTAACAACTGCAACTGCCAGATACATCTGGTCCACAGGTGATTTCAGTCATGGCCTTCATGTGTTTAAGTGTGTGTGAGCATGCCCAGTATGGCCGTCTGTATTGAATGTGTGGATCGTGTCCAGGTAGTTTGTGCTGCAGTGCTGACCTTTGTGTTGTACACCGACAAGTAGCATGCTGTCTTTGCAGGGTATCCATCGATCATTTGGCTTTGACTGCTACTACATTTCTGCATAGCGGGGGGGGCACACCTGACTATTTCTCCATTTCTACACAGGGTTGGGGGGCACACCTGACTGTTTTACATTACTATGTAGGATGTGGGGGGCACAGGTGACAGTTGTGCACTTTTGCTATGACTGTACTGGTATGTCAGGTACTTCATTTCATTCTGTACTGCTAACTATCATGCTGACTAAAGGCATGCCAGTGTACTACAGATCATGCCTTTAGTTGCCCTACATATTATTGTCTAACTTCCTACCCTTCAGAACTAACATCCCACTGCCTGCCCTGCTGTGATCTGTCTGTGTAGGCCTGGAGGGGAGGTTAAACATAGCCGTTTTGTCTACACCTGTCCTGCTGGCTGAGACTGTTGTTGGGTATGTGAACCTTCCTGACTGGCATGTGTGGGTCTTATGGACACACATGTCACTCAGCCCATTTCCTGTAGTGGGTTTTGTCACACTGCGTAGTACTGGCTACTATGGTGACTCCAGTATGTGTTACAGATGTCATGGTGCAACTATGGGTGTCTACTGTCTGCTGCCATAACATTCAGCCACCCAATTCCCTTGCATGCTCACACCCATGCCATAGCTACAGGTAACAACACATTCTACTCCACTTGGCAATTGGTAGGTTGATAGACTTACCTTGAGGGTGTGCCAGACTTGTGGATGGTGCTGGAGGGCTGCCTATGTTGGATGCACATAGTAAACTCCCTATACATGGTTGAGCACAGTTAGTGTCATGTTTGGCATCCTTTTTACTGTATGTGCAAGTCAGAGAGAGGTGTCATTCCCTGGGTCCCTACTGTGTCAGTGTATATGCTATGAGTTGCCTCTTTGCCAAGGTCAGGGCATACTGGGCACGCCTCCTTCTGCCTACTGGGGCAGGCTCAGGTTGTTCCTCCTCTGAGTCACTCTGTGCCTGTGCAGACCTTGGCATTGGTGGGGGACTAGGTGGTCCTGCCCCACGCTGTTCCTGCTGCAGCTGTTTCCACAGAATCATATTGTGTAGCATAGCACATACCATAGCAATTTGGGTACATGTAGCTGGTGAATACTGCAAGGCTTCACCGGATGTGTCCAGACACCGGAACCATGACCTGAACATCCCAAACACACGCTCTATTATATGTCTGGCCTGTGTGTGTACCTCATTATGGCATTGTTGTTCAGATGTGTGTGTATTTCTGATGGGTGTCATTAGCCACAGCTCCAGTGTGTACCCAGCATCCCCCACTAGATGACTGTAGGAGATATCCACATTGGCAAACCTCTGGTACAGATGTGTCAGATGCCATATGTGTGAATTGTCATAGCTTCCAGGGCAGCCAGCACACAAATTCATTATAATGCCTTGGGCATCACAAACGACCTGGCAGTTGATGGAGGGGATGCCCCTGCAGTTTATGTAGGCCCTACCCTTCTCAGTGGGTGGTGCTTTGATGCATACGTGCGTGCAGTCTATAGCACTCACTACCCCAGGGTATTCTGCTATTTGGTGGAAGAGATGCATATTGCTGGTCAACACCTCACGTGTGTTGAGGAAATATACGTGCTTACTGGCATGTGCTGACATGGCATCCAGGAACTGGGGGAATACTCCAGATGCTGATGCCTGTGAGATCCCCATGATATTCCCAGGTGTGCTTTGGGAGGTACCTGTGGCTAGTAAACCTAGGCCTGCACATACCTTAGTATCCACTAGGATGGGTTTCCCTTGGTCATTTTGGTGTGTCAGGTGTGGCCAGCACAGCTGAACAATTTGCTGTAGGAGGTCTCTGTCCACCCTATAGCACTCCACTATCTCCAGCTCATGTAACCCCTGGTAGGTTACCCTGGGTCTGTAGAGTCTTCTCCGTCTCCTCACTGTCGGTTGTTCGGCAGCATTGACATCCTCACCACCCTCAGCCTCATGCACATGTTGTTCTATGTTGCCTGCTGCAGCCCTTCTCATTTTGTAGGTTTGTTTGTTAACATTTCACTGATTGTATACACCGGTGGTGTAGAGTATGGGAAAAAACAGAGGGGAAGGTGTTTGCTTAGTTTATAGTAGTGTTCTGGGCTGGGGCTGGTTTGCTGTCTGTGTTATTGGCTGATTCTGATACATTTCATCTGCCAGCTAATCTAGTTCTCCTTGATTACCGTCCTACTGCTGTTTTCCCTTCCCATTGCCTTCCTGTTTAAGACCAGGGGTGCACTGTGCAAACAGAGTAATCAAATGTGCACAGAGCTGCTATTTCCTGGTTTACTTTTTTTTTTTCTTTAAAACCCGGTGTGCAGCATGCGCACCGGCTTAGGTTTTGTGAAGAGTGCTAGGCAGGATTAGACACACCCCCTAGCTTAGCTATGCTAAGCTAGGAGCAATCCCGAGCCACAGGACTCCAATCCGCTTACAGTATGCCTGAACCCCCCCCCCCATGATGTCACCTATATCTTAGTCTTGAACCCAGCTATTCATGCTTTTACACTGTTGGGACCTGCCTCACATGCTGGGAAAAACTGGGATTCACTATCCTTCCCCTCATTTGCATAGGATTGCCTGCTAAAGCATAGTTACATGTCTCACACTGAGCCTCCCCTCTTGGCAACCAATACTCACTGGCCAGGTTGTCTTCTGTCAGCCATTGACTTGCATGGCAGAATACTGATTTTAGTTAGAATGCTTATTTTAGGTTTATTTTATTATTTCCCCCCCAATCCCATTTGCGCGCAGCTGCCCTATGCTTAAACAGCCAAGATTGGCAAAAAAAAAAAATGAAAATTGTTTTTTTTATTTTGTTTATTGTTTGCAATGCCAATGGCCTTATACTTGGCCATTGGCATGCTTCCTCAATGATATGCAGCCTTTATTTGGAGCTGTCATACCTCCGTTTCGGATTTTGCAGAAATGTACTCTGTTACTAACTGAGTACATTTCTGCAGATAGCACTTGTCTTACACGGACTATTGCAAGCTTCTTGGATTGCAAAAATCACCTCATCTGCATGAACGTCTCCTGAAAATGAGGTGATTTGCATACCAGGGCTTAGTCTGTGCATGATTAGTGCAGGGGCTCTCGTGCATGCCCCTGCAGGCTGTTCCTGGATCGCACGGCAGACATATTATCTGCTAGGGCTCCTGCATTAATCATGCATGCCTGTGCAGGGCATCGAGAATCCGGCAAAATGTTTCTTGATTGTTGTAAAGATAGGAATAACAGTCAGTCGGGTATCAATTTCACTTTTAACATTCATGAAAATGTTGTTGATTTTTTGGACATCGAATTGATTGGTTTATAAAAGCATTTTTTTAAAGTAAGCTGCAGACGAAACCCACTGAATGTATTGCTTTCCTACATGTTGATAGGTTTTATTCTAAACATTAGATAAATGCCCTTGCTTTTGGGTAATTATTAATGGCAAGTAAAAATAACTTCCCTTGATTTTGAATGTTTCAAGTCTTAGAGGCATTTTGTAATTTACTGAATAGAGGACATGATATGGAAATTATTTAATGAGCAAGTGAGCGAATATTGAAGCAAAGGAGATGGTAGATAATATTGCAAAAGAAACACATGTGGATAAAAGAGAATTGTGGATCAAAAGGACTGAAAGATAGACTGAGCTTTTATTTTTGTTTCTATTTTTTCAAAGTTGCCTTATGTGGAAATGGAAATTAATCAAATTGTTTTCTTCTAAATTTATATACACATTTATTCCTAAGTAGAAAGGGGACTATTCCTTGCTCATATGGCAAATATGAATGTTCAGATGAAGAATGTGGAATTAATGGGAAGAAAATTAAATATTATTTTGGTGGAAAAGTTTCAATTTAGCCTTTAGTAAAAAAATTGTTTATGTTAAAAATATATACATTTGAAAAAAATGGCATACGTGTGGACATATGTTTCATGAGAAAATTGAGAAAGATTTGTTAGAAAGTGTCTGGATTCTTTTAAGAATCAAACCTGAATCCAGTCAGAAGTGTGATATATATTAAAAAAGAAGAAGGTTTGAATTAAAAACAAAAAATCATATTCTGTATTTAGCATCCATGCATTTTGGATTATAAAGAATGTGACAGAGAGATAAAAATTAGTTGGAAACGTTATATGTAAGATATGAAGATGTATGAAAATATGAATGGGGAAATTGAAGCTAGAAAAGATGGAAGGCAAAGAACATGTTAATAAAATAACACTATGGAATGTGAAAGTTAATGAGATTTATGAAAACAGGAATGAATGATATAATGGGATTATGGAAAAAAACATTCTGTGACATATCCATGGAACGATTTGAATGGAGAAGGAAAAATGCTATAAAAATTGAAGAGCGTGATTTGAGAAGTTTTATGAAGTTGGAGATATTTATGGATATCTCTGTTAGATGAAGTACCAGTAAAACAAAATGAAATATGAGGACATGGAGGAAAAAAATGTAATGAATGTAATGAGGAAAAAAGCAATAAAACATTCAAAAGGATTCATTAACATTGTGTACACTTTGTGCTGGAGCTAACATGATCGGTCATCTGTGCATGACAAATAACATTGCTAATCAAATATGTAAGAAACCAAGGCACACTACATGGCAAACTGACTCAGATGGAGCCAACAACATAAGATTGCAGTAATGTCAAGGTAAAGTAGGCCGCATGTACATAATGTAAACAATGAAGTGCACAGAAACAAACTGAGACCTTGAAGGTTGTGTGTGTGCATAGCACAACAGATAGATCAATTAGAAATATATAAAAAGGCAAGGAGAAGCCTAATAGCAGGTGAACAAGGAAGGCTGATACTGTTATACATTAGTTTTAGTGCATTAATGGATATGTGAGAACATCACTGACATTATCATTCATATTAAGAAAGACAAAACAACTAGTAAATGTTCAGAAAGAAAAATATGTTTGAAAAGAAGTACAGTTAGCAAAAGTTTACAAATTACCATAGGCAGATATATCAAACTACCAGTGTAGAAATATTGAAAAATCAGATTTATAAATACATTGATGGATTTTTAAAAGAAGGCACACTGGACATATTTCTCATGCAAGTACTGAAGATGGAGACAATAATAGTGATGTCAGTAACATGCATGTTGAGAAGTGTAGAAAGTGAAACATATTATACTTCTAAATCATTATGCAATACAATCGACAAGGATATGCTACCGAAACAGAACAGTCACGTTGATCAGAAAATAAGTAACTATGTTGTATAAATTGCTACAGATTTGTAAAGTATAACTGATGAGATGTATATACACAGAATATGTGTGACCTATCAGGAAGGCTTTTGTAAGATGGAAATCTTGACAAACTGAATTTGTGCAGAGACAGCCCATTAACAACTATGTATATGTATGTCAGTGTGTGACTATGGGCATGATTAAATGTGTGATACCAATACCACTTATAAGTTAACTCTTAGGAGAAGTAATAATAAAACATGGGTGCTTGAGTTCATTGTTGTGCAAAGTCAACTGATGCATGCACTGTTTCAAACTACTATGTGACTGGAATGCAAACGTGTACCTATGGAAGAATTTAATATGTGTATATTATTATTTGCTGCTGCCACACATACACAGTTATAACACCAATGACAAAACACACTTCTGAATGATTTTTAATACCATGTTGGAAAATGTATACTGAATTAAGCATTGTGCAGCAAATTCCAGTACCTGGAACACAACACTTAACATACCTCAAGACAGTTGCAACACTACCATCAAGTTGTCAGTGAACTTTGGAAACTACTAGAGTTTACATACAGTATATTACATCAGGGATATAACACTGCTGGTTTCCTCTGTACACTGTCCCCAACCTCCATTGTGCTACAGTTAGCAGATCCATGCTGCTGGAAGCAAGTTTGCAGCATTTTTTTTGCTACAAATTGAAAAATGACAAGACTTATCCTCCATCATTGCTTAGTTTTTTAAGCTTTGTACTGTCACACAGTGAAAAATACAATGCATATATCATTATACTGGGTATGCTCATAAAGAAGTACAGCAATTACTGGATGAACATCACCCAGCCATCCAAAAGCCATAACAGGTCTTGTGACACTTTGTTACCACTATGTAGCATATTGCATATCAAGATATGTGAAGTAGGCCCATTATTGCTTCTTACTACTCTATTGTGAGCAAAATAGTAAAAATCACACAATAATGGATTTGAATATATGTAATGTATGTCAAGATCCTCTTGATCTCTGCACTAACTGATGACACAACACTAGAAATCATAATAAGTTCAGACAAAACAGTCAAAGATATAACTTGAGTGTTGTGTTTGAATGCATATAGCTTCCATAAAGGGGAGTAAAAAGTTGTAAATGTTTCCACTAAGTGCAATTGTAAATAGCTATTCTCTTGGAAAAATAGTCCTGCCTGTTAGCATTCTCTTACATACTCAGGAGTTACAACTAACCACACATGAATACATGTCTGAGTACATATTTATAACTCTGTATTATCCAGAGATGTTACAGAAAAAAAGACATATCAGAAGTGTCATAAAGCGCAAACTTGAAGGGATTACTTTAGCAGTGAGTTTGAATGGTTATAGTTTCCCTTAGACATGGTTTGAAGGCTCAAAATATTTTAGCAATATCAGCATTCACATACATGTGAGCTATCAATATCATCCTCTGTTGAGTAAGCCAGTCCTGTCTGTCAGTATTGTCTTGCACAGATATGGTACTTATACATTGCTGGGTTGGAACCATTGCTTATCTAAGTGCACACTCTGTAGAGCTGAGTATTAACTGCTGATGCTATAGAAGAAGTCATAGTAGAGCTGTCAAAAAGCAGACATTTGAAGGGATGACTTCAATAGTGTGTTTGAATTCATATGGTTCACTTAAAAGGGCATTGGATTGATCAAAATCTAGCAGCCATGTAACTGTTGTCTCTAGGCTAAATTATTCACATCATACCACATCTGTTAATTATGCCATTCCTACCTAGCATTCTGCTGTTATACAACAACAGCAGTTAGACATTACTGGATTTGAACAGTTGCTTATCTAAGTCCACACTCTCTAAAGTTATGCATTAACTGCTCATGACAAAGGAAAATCTTATCCCAAGTATCAAATTACCCACATTGTAATGCATGATTTCATAATTGTGTTGCAATGCATATGTTCTCTATAAAAGGGAGTGCAAGATGTGGAGGATCCTCTCACTGTGCAAAGGTAACAACTAAGTAGGTGTACACATCACATTTGTTAAATAAGCTAGTCCTACCTGTCATTATAGTCAGACACTCATATTAGTTAGACATTTCTGGATTTGAATGCCAGCATATTGAAACTTACACACTACAGATCCATGTATTAATTGCTTATGCTACAAAAGAAGCCTTGTTGCAAGTTCCAGACAGCACATAGTTGAAGGAATGACTTCACTCTGCTGTAATCCATGTGTTCTTTTATAAAAGGGAGCACAAGAGTTGGATGATCCCTCTTTCTGAGTAAATGTTATCTCAAGTTCAAGTATACACAGCACGTCTTTTGTGCAAGCCAGTCCGGCTTCATAGTATTTGCTGACACACTTATCCGAGTTACACACAGCTGGATTTGATCACCTGCCAATTTAAACTCACATTCTGTAGACCAATGCATTAACCTCTGATACTACAGGAGAAATCTTACAGCATGTGTCGGACAGCACAGACTTGCAGTTTACACAACATAGAATTGAAGCTATGGGCAATTTCATATGACAGACAGATATCAATGTTCTAATCACAACTCACAGCATACTGCAGCAATAAATCAGGCATTGCATAATAATTCACATTAATTGTTGTGCTTTAAATTATATATCTGTATGTCACATTAAGGTATATTAAACAGTTATGTGGTAGGTGATAGTCACAAATGTCAGCCAGTGGGGTGCCACCCATGGATTCCTGACTGCTCATCTCCAGATCATTGCTTGCAAATCTTGACTTTATGTGCAGATCATTGACATGTCTCTGTGATGCATGTACATTGTGCAAGGTAATTACAAGTCATACATGCAAAACATATACACTGCATTCATTAATATTACTCTTCAATGATGTTTCTAATTCTACCAGTTCACTGTAATATACTTGAATGGGGAGTGTGAAACATTGCCATACTCATTTACATACAGAAGTAGTTAGACTGCATTACAATGAAATCCTTATATGTGGGACACTATTAGCCAATATACATTATACAACTAAAGAGGCTACTGATATTACTCTCAGTCTGACACACTCACTAACTGAAGCATACTGCTGGCAATTCATTTTTGTGACAATTGCAAAAGATTAGTGCATATGCAATTTTGTTTTGAGTTCTTAAACTTAAAACAAGAATTAGCAATGTTTTTTGCTGCTCAGTGACAAGCTTTGTGCAAATGATGAGCATGGACATATATGCTTTTCTATTTCTAAGCCATTTCTGACCATGTCTGTGGTGCATGAATCTAATGATTGACATGATTAAAACTGTAATGCTGTTTACAGTACAGTATTGAAAATAGGAAGCAAGCAGAGAGTATGATACTGGGAGATTAATTAAGAAATTATCAGGATAATGGTTGGGGAAAAGCATATCTATCCACTACTTCAGGAGGTAAAATGTTAAAATAAGAAAACAAATGTTGTACATAATGCTGGATTTGAACACCGGGTAATCTTACTGAGCATTCTCTAGACCTCTATATTATCTGAGCATACTGTAGAGGAAGGGATTACTGTCAAAACCGCGAGATTCACAACCATGAACAATGATGTCCTCGACACATTTCACCTCCTCATGAATATTAATGAGATTGGATGATTGACTAATAACATAGACAATCTGTTTTCAATGTTAATGTTGACAGTTGCCATATTCAGAAATGCTTCACGTCCCTGCCTTGTTGACAATCTTCTGAACTGAGAGTAACTTGACCATCGACATTCCAAGTGTTGCTCCTACCATGTTCGAACAGGAGCCTGATGTTGAACTGACTTTCTGCCTTTTGATTGTAAACCCAGAGGAAGTCATATTTCATCTAAAAGAAATTACACAGTTTAAGGGCTCATAACAAATGTATGGAGGTAGGGACCATATGTGGATCAGATTTCACAACAGTACTGATAACTGAAACATACCATAAGGAGTACATTAAACCCCTGAGCCAGTTATACATATAACAATGACTGTTTCCTCTTAGTGCTATCAGTATTGCTTTCTGCCACACACTGAGGTTAAACATAGTAGTACAGGGAGGACCATATGAATGTGGCTAAAGGCAAAAATATCACCAGTTTTTGCCATAAAATGTGAAGCAAGAGTTACTGTTACTGAAGTATATATAGCAGTGCTGCTTGATGCTACATGTCAAAAAAATGCTGAATACAGAAATAGAGATTTTTTTGCCATTTCTAGCCATGTGTGTGGTGTGTGAAACTATTTTTGAACAGAATAAAGTTGTGAAAGGGGGTTGATATGACACTGGTGAAAATGGGAAATAAGCAAAGGGTAACACACTGTGGGAGTTATTAAGGAATGGGCAGGATGGTGGTAGAAGAGTACCAGAGCTATCCACTTATTCACAAGCTATGATTGTATAGGTACAAATAATTTGGCAAAACTAGATGATCACATCAAGAAGGATGTGTGGCAATAACTTATTAATGCTATGTGACCCATTGGACCCAATCAAGTGCATCATATATACACAGGCAAAGTGGCAAAGTAGAGAGCTATGTTCATAGGTTTATAGATAGGTACTAGGCTATTGGCTCTCGGGCATATATAAGCCTAGCCAAAAAGGTACCCTAGCTTTTGCCACCCAAGAAAATTATTTTGCTGTGCCCCTGTCGAGCAGAGCTACAGAAGTGATCCCTAGGTTGAATTTCCTATCTCCCATCCAATCATCAAGATTTTTCTTGAAGAGTGCTAATGAGGAGCTTTGTTTGATATAGATAGGTAGTTTGTTCCAGAGTATGGGAAGTCTCTGGGACAGGAATCTATCCCTCCAGCATGTTCTGTTTATTGTGGTGACAAGGTTTAGGTCCATAGAGCGTGTAGCTTGGAGGGATTGGGATTTCTTTAAGTAGAGCATGTCCAACAGCTCTGGGTTTGACATAGCTTTGTATGTTGGGCAAAGATTGCCTTTGAGTAGGTGATATGCGATGGAGTAAAGCTGGAGTTTTTTGAGACAGTCTGCGTAGGGCATCCATTTGAGGCTGGTAATCCTCTTTGTGAGGTATTTCTGCGGCCTTTCCAGTTGTTGTAGATGTCTTGTGAGGTACATAACGAAAGGGGTGCTGTAGTCTATAATGGCTCTAATGAGTGATGAGTAGAGAGGAACAATGACCTCTTTTTTCCTGGATGAGAAACCTTTTGTGATGAGGTGTGCCACATAGAAGGATTTCCTGACTTCTGTGGCAATGTGATTATCAGAGGAGAGACGACTGTCCACCTGTGCCCCAAGGTCTCTTATACTTTCAGTGTTAAGTAGACTACCGCCTATGTGGTAGTTCATGGGTACAGAGTTTTTACTAAAAGGTATTGAGCTTTTTGGCATTGAGCTTGAGGCCATGGCTTTGACACCAGGCATCTGTCTCAGTGAGGCCCTTTTGTAGGATGTCCACATTGTTAGCAGTTTTGATTATGGCTCCTAGTAATGGCTCCTGTATAGGGCTTTTTTTTTTTTTCGGGGGTGCAGGTGCCCTTTTACTTTTTTTTAAGTGAAAGAAATGATGGGGAAGGTATTTGGGAATAAGAGGTTTAGGTATGTAGGTTATGTTAGGTAGCAGGTGCATACACTCTGGACATACAGGACAGACATGGATAATGATGAACACAAAAGGTTGAGGGACAACATGATTAGGGATATGTATAGGATTACAGACGCTCATTCCTATACAGCATGAATAAAGTGATAATCTAGTCCTCACCCTCTAAACTGTCACCACTGTCTCCTGTTCCAGATACCTGTGACAGTGCCAGATGCAGCAGTGATTTGGCTATTTTCTCTATGGTTCTTTCCATCTAGCCAGTGTTTGAACTCCATGATCTCCTCCAACAGTTATGCAAGTTCATTCATGTGACATAGTCTCTACCTCCACTGGCAATATTCATATTGGGTACCACTGCACTAGCCTCCCCCACCTGACACAGGTGATACAGGTAATGTAGGTGTTTTGGAAGCAATATTGTATTGCTGCAACCAAGAAAGGCTGGGTGCCTGTGCTGCTGTGGTGGCCCCTAGAGAGCCATCTGTGGAAGGATGGTGGTCTGAGCCCCTGTGGTTGGTGCACTTCCCAGTGCTGGTGTTCATGTTGCAGCAGGAATAATAGTCCCAATGTCAGAAAAATATTAAAAAAAATAACAATTAAATTTAAAAAAAGAGTGTGGCAGGAGAGACAACAGAGAAAATACCATAAATGTTATGTAATTGTAATATATCTCAGTCAAAGAATATTCCCACATGACTATTTAAATTTGTCACATCCACATATGTATATGAAGCCTTACATTTCTGTTACAGTAAAGATTAATCTCATCAATATTATAAGTTATCCAATATGTATGACTAAGCAAAAGATGGTTTATGCAGTATATGTCAAGAAATGTGTATGTGAAGGTAGTAAAATGCTATTCTAAGTTATTGATTGCAGAATAATAAATAATAAGTAATATGGAGTAATTGTTCCTGCTTGGATTTGAACCCACAGTTATTTGCATTTACTAAACCATTGAGTAATGCTATGCTGCTACAGCTATTTTAAAAGGTATGTATAACTTGTAAATGTAATTTATGCATAGTTATGTATCACTTTGTCCAAACAGTTATGGACTGATCCCCAGAGAATTGATGAACATATTTTTACAAATCAGTACTATTATGAAATGGCAATCAGTCATACCTGAACCTAAGCTTACCTTTTGACTCTCAAATGCACTGCAGTCTCTCCAGATGTACTTCCCTATTTCCTTTGATCTCTACAAAAACAATACATAACAGAAAAAAAATAATAGATACCTGTTGGTGTTGCCAAGATATGGCATTGAATTGCCTAGCTATGTATGGGCCACTATATTTACACAAGTGAGTTGGGTAGTAGATATGAAAATATTCCTCTCATTGGTAAAGTAGGTTGTGCTTTCACTTTTTTGAGTCATTGTAATGGTGATGGTATTGTTCACCTATGTGCAGGATGCCAGCTGCATAGGTGACAGCCTTGACTAAGTTATTCCATGCCACAGCCTTGTACTGTGACCTGGTATAGTCACATTGCAGAAGTCTTCAACTGTAATATTTAACAAGGTGTCAAAAAATAAACAAACTAGGAGTCCTCCTGCCACCGTCTCTTAGATCTATAGGAGGCATTCCTCTCACCATCATCTGTCATGCCTTCTCAAAGATCTGTGGAAAAATGGTAGGGAATTGGTACCCAATTCAGACATTGCATGCATCAGTCTATGTTCTGTGACAGAAACAGCAGAGAACTGCTTTTGCATGACAAAAAGCACAAAAATGGGATAAAAGTGAATGTATGCATTAAGTCTTCAATCCCCAGTGTAAATGAGAAACATGGCATTAATACTTGGGCATGTGTGCTGAGCAGTGCATATACAAATACCCCACTATGACTCCAACACATGGTTAAAGTTGATATCTCAATTACATTTCAAAAGATAGATTGTCACCTCTAGACATGTACTCTGAGATGGTTAATAGTATTCATGAGGTGAATATAGTCACAAACAAATAAGACACAAAAATTTCCATTATGTTTTTTTTTTGTTTGTTTTTTTATTCATTGTTATCCTAATGTAAATTTTAAATACTACACAATGCCTTCATGACATCTAATAAGTTAATAACTGTGAGTGATACAACCTTGGAATTTTACTCATGACAGCAAGGAACATAAACTTCTGAACTCTCTCCCCCGGATTCAGCTAGCCCTGCATGGTGTGCAGGACTAGTGAAGGAGCTCCAGCAGGCAATATGTCTGCTGTGCGATCCAGGAATAAGCTGTAGGGACATGCAAGAGAGCTCCTGCACTAGTCCTGCATGTATTCAGCCCCTGTATGCAAATTACCCCATTTGCTGGTAAACTCCATGCAAATGAGGTGAATTTGCGATCCAGGAATCTGGAATCTGGCCGTGCTGGACTAGTATAATCTGCAGAAATGTACTTGGCCAGTAACAGAGTACATTTCTGCAAACTACAAAATGGAGCCATGACAGCTCCAAATAAAGGGTGGATAAATCAACTTTAATTTTTTTTAGCCGATCTCGGCTGTTTAAGCGTAGTGCCACTGCCCTACGCTTAAACAGCCGATCTCGGCTGTTTAAGCGTAGGGCAGTGGCACGCAAATGGGATCGGGTGGAAAATAAAATAAAAACACTAAAATAAGCATTCTAACCAAAATCACTATTTTACCATTATACTCAATGGAAGGCAGAAGACAACATGGCCAGTGACTAGTGGTTGCTAAGGGGGGAGGATCAGTGTGGGACCTGTAACTATGCATCAGCAGGCAATCCTATGCAAATGAGGAGAATGATACTGAATCCCAGATTTCCCCTGCATGCTAGTCAGCACCCAACAGTGTAAGAGCAGGAATAGCTTGGTGCAAGCCTAGGAGTTAGCTGACATCATAGGGGGGTGTGTCAGGCATACTGTAAGCGGATTGGAGCCCTGTGCCTCGGGTTTGCCCTTAGCTTAGCAGTGCTAAACAAGGGGGTGTGTCTGAGGATGCCTAGCACTCTTTACATTGCCTAAGTGGGTGTGCGTGCCATGCACTGGGTTTTAAAGGAAAAAAAATAAACCAGGAAATAGCAGCTCTGTCCACATTTGAGCACTGTGTTTGCATGGTGCGCCCCCGGGCTGAAACAGGAAGGCAATGGGAAGGGAAAACAGCAGTAGGAAGGTAATCTAGGAGAACTAGCATAGCTGCCAGGTGAAATGTATCAGAATCAGCCAATTACACAGGCAGAAGACCAGCCCAGCCTAGAACACTACTATAAACTATGCAAACACCTTTCCCTATGGTTTTTCCAACACACTCTACACCACCGGTGTACACAAGCGGGGGAATTTTAACAAACAAAAACAACAAAATGATAAAGGCTGCAATAGCTATCATACAACAACATGTGGAATAGGCTGAGGGTGGTGAGGATGAGAATGCTGTCGACCAACCCATAGTGAGGAGATGGAAAAGAATTTACAGACCCAGGGCAACCTACCAGGGGATACATGAGCTGGAGATAGTGGAACACTATAGGGTGGACAGGGACCTCCTACAGCAAATTGTTGAGCTGTGCTTGCCACGCCTCGCACACAGAACTAACAGAGGGAAACCCATCCCAGTGGATACCAAGGTATATGTAGGCCTAAGGATACTAGCTTCAGGTACCTTCCAAAGGCCAACTGGGGATATTATGGGGATCTCACAGGCATCAGCATCCAGGGTACTCCACCAGTTCCTGGATGCCATGTCAGCACATGCAGGTAAGCACATATATTTTCCCAACACCCATGAGGCATTGGCCAGCAATATGCATCTCTTCCACCAAATAGCAGAATACCCTGAGGTAGTGGGTACTATAGACTGCATGCATATACACATCAAAGCACCACCCAGTGAGCAGGGCAGGGTCTACATCAACTGCAAGGGCTTCCCCTCCATCAACTGCCAGGTCATGTGCGATGCCCAGGGCATTATAATGAATGTGTGTGCTGGCTGCCCTAGAAGCTATCATGATTCCCACATCTGGCATCTCATGCAGCTGTACCAGAGATTTGCCATTGGGGACATCCCTGACGGTCACCTAGTGGGGGATGCTGGTTACGCACTAGAGCTTTGGCTGATGACAACCATCAGAAATGCACACACACCCAAACAAGAACTCCATAATGAGACACATGCACAGACCAGATTTGTAATAGAGCTTTGGGCTGCTCAAGTCAGGGTCCCAGTGCCTGGACACATCCAGTGGACCCTTGCACTACTCCCCAGCTACATGCACTCAAATTGTCATTGTATGTGCCATACTACACAATGTGATCCTGTGGAAACAGCTGTAGCAGGAACAGCAAAGGGCAGGGCCACACAGCCCCCCACCATTGCTAAGGCCTGCACAGGCACAGAGTGACTCTGAGGAGGAACAATCTGAACCTGCCCCAGTAGACAGAAGAGGCATGCCCTGTATGACCTGGCCTTGGCAAAGAGGCAACGCATAGCACATATACTGACACAGGAGGGACCCAGGGAATGACACCCTCCCTGACTCGCACATATAGTAAAAGGGATGCCAAACATGACACTACCTGTGCTCAACCATGTTTAGGGAGTGTACTATGTGCATCAAACATAGGCAGCTCTCCAGCACCATCCTCAATACTGGCACACCCATAAGGTAAGTCACTCTCCTTACCAATTGCCAAATGGAGTAGTATGTGTATGGCTGTGAGCATGCAAGAGAATCGGGTGGCTGAATGGGATGCCAGCAGATAAAAGACATCTATAGTGACAGCATGAGATCTGTAACAAATACTGGTGTCACCATAGTAGCCAGTACTACACATGGTGATAAAACCCACTGCAGGAAATGTTCTGGCCCACATGTGTGTCCATATGACGGAAACATGCCAGTCAGGGAGGTTCACATACCCAACAACATTCTCAGCCAGCAAGACAGATGTAGACAAACATAAACAAAGGCTGTGCTAAGGCCTCTGAATGATGCCTATGGATAACCCCCCCTACAGGCCTACACAGAGAGACTACATCAGGTCAGTCAGTGAGATGTTAGTTCTGAAGGGTAGGAAGTCAGAAACTAATATGTAGGTCAATCAAATCTAAGACCTGTAGTACACTGATATGCCTCTAGTCGGCATGATAGGTTAGAAAACAGAATGAAATGGAGTACCTGACATACCAGTACAGTCATAGCAAATGTGTACAAGTGTCAGTTGTGCCCCCCAATCCTATGTAGAAACGTAGAAACAGTCAGGTGTGCCCCCAATCCTGTGTAGCAATGTAGAAACAGTCAGGTGTGCCCTGCAAATCCTATGTAGACATGTAGTAACAGTCAGTTGTGTCCCCCCAATCCTATGTAGAAATGTAGTAACAGTTTGGTGTGCCCCCCAATCCAATGTACACACATTATAACAGTCAGGTGTGCCCCCCCAAATCCTATGTAGAAATGTAGTAACAGTCAGGTGTGTCCCCCCAATCTGATGTAGACATGTAGTAACATGTATGTGTAGGTATAATACCAGTGGAGCACAGATGACCAGAGGTGGCCAAGGTAGCAGGATAGATTGTAGCATTTGTACAATATGCAGGTATGTGTGTGTTAGGATGGTGTGTGTTCCATATTATGTGAGAGTGGTCAGTATGTATGCATGTTGAGGTTTGACCTGGGGGTCATTGCCCACTACTGCAGATGAGAGGGCCAAGTCCTCACAACTGCAGTGCCAAAGACAATTCCTCCCAGTATAACTCATGCTAGCAGTAAGCCATTGTAGATGTATGGTGGTAATATGTGTCACCATCTGAAAGATGGACATGGCTTGACTGTTGGGCTAGATATGCAAGCAGAACATAGGGAAAAGTACCCCAGACATACAGTATATAATGTGCAACTGTGAAATGGACACACCCTTGGAATTGTACATACAAGTATGCATTACATTTTCTGGGCTTGTAGTAAGGAATACTGATGTCGTCTGGCCGAACACTTGCAGATCACAAAGGTGATAGGACTGATGTATTGGGAAACAGCTGCTGTTCCTGCACAAGCCAGCATAACTGGAATGCCACATGCATATCAGTGAGTCAGACGCAAGTAGTGTCAATAGCACACATACACCCACCTCTCCCAAACACTACCCATAGGTACCTCTCTGGTCATATCCCTGCTGTTGGGAATGGGTACAATATGACCCCCACCTGTTTATGGCTATAGCGAAAGAATGCAGCATGCAGTGTAGGTGTCTCATGCGGGTGTGTCCATAGCTGTAAGTAGCACCCTGCCAGCATCCACACCACCTGATCAATACTGATAGAAAGTATTGGCATGAACACCTAGCACTCCTACCCTGTCACCCCAGAGGAATATACTGTATGGCAGTCTGGGACTGTAGGACTAACAGAATGCAACAGCCTGCTACAGCTGGCCTGCATCACCACCAAATGGCCTACATACCTCTGCCAAAGGCCTGTGTCTCACCCATACTGCCAATGTATGTTATGTCATGGGCACCCAAATAACAACATAACACAATCCACATAAGCCATATGCAAGGCCATGTGGACACACCACAGTAACATGTCCACCATGTCCTACTGCATAAATTGTGGACCAACACCAAAACACAGCTGTGATGAGGTGATAACTTTAGGGAAAGTATCAGAGAATGTTTGCATAATGTCTGGAAGAGGATAGAATAATAGAGGGAGGGTGGGAGCATGGGCAGCATGAATGTGCAAGGTCCAACACACAGCCATGTGCACATACTATCTCTGGCTGCAAACACAAAAATGGGTGGCTACAGACCTGCCCATACACCACAATAAGGGTAATGTCCTGACGTATGACCCCTGCCTCTGGGTAACCTATGTGAATCTGTACAGATGTGAGGTATTGCCACAACAAGATAAGGCCATACTGTCATGTCAATGAATGTACAAGTATGGGATCCTCTGCCAGCACTGTATCAAGGTGTTGAACTGTATACACAGACCCAGCAGCAAGTGTCTGCAGCTCCCCCTCCAGAATGGCATAACTTTCCATGAATATGTAAGCATTTGCCCACAATACTGAACACAGCTGCATTCACCCTGTGTTCCCCAGGACATCACTGTGAGCAAGAATGTCCACCTGACAGTACTTGAGGACATAAAACATCACAGTGTATAACAGTACACATGTCTAAATATCTCTGCTAAAACCAGTACCATGTAGCAGAAGCAGCGCAGACACAGTCACCTACAGTACACACTATCCCTTGCACAGTTTTACCAATATTGCCAACTGATCTACAGATATCCTGCAGAAGCAGTTTGCTACCTGTAGGTGTAGAACATAAAGGTCTGCACTGGAGTACAAACTACCTGGAATGGATCCACACATTCAATACAGAAGGGCACACTGGGCATGCTCACACACATAAACAAATATGTCTGCCAACAACAGTGGACCATACATATCTGACAGTTGAGGTTGTTAGTCCATACACTCCTCAGTATGCACCAGTCATGCTTTGCACACACATTGGATAGGAATACAGACATATATCCAAGGACAACACACTATAATATGCCAAAAGTAGACATACATAGATGTGTGGAAGAGAGTGACTGTGACAAAGAGCCTTCCATCATTAGATCTGTCCCACCCAGCACACAGCCAAAGGGCTACAACCACATGATGTGTAAATGTTGCTCACTGTAGAAATTAGCCACTGGTATCAGTCAGCATTACAGACTCTGTGGTGCAAGTGCTAGCTGTGCAACATGACTGTACAAGGCAGTAGTCATCTAGCAGTTGTCTACACGTATCTGCAGAATATAAACCTGCATGTGCCTGCGTGTGGTGTGTCTACCTCCAGATGAATGGATTATGGCCCATGCACACACACTGTCCTCCCCATAGCCCTACTATGACAAGCCTGCTGATGTCATCTACTTTGAAATACATCATTGGGAAAAGAATAACCCAGTAACCAAGCAGAACAAAGAGACAAGGTGCCTGAAAATACTTGTAACCAACAGTAGACAAATACAGGCCCCAACAGGAGGTCAGCAAAATCACAGTTCAGGCAAGACTCAGAAGGAACAGACATTTATTCAAAAACATAAGCACAACACTCCCCACAGCGTTTTCGTCAACAAGACTTCTTCAGATGTATAAGTGAATAAATCACTAGCTGCTACTTCCCCTTATATACCATAATCCCTTAACTGAATAATTTTTTAATAAATTAATAATGCTGCCATGCTTTAAAAATACAATTTAAGAAACAAAGTTTAAAAACAAACTTAAAATATTCCTATGCAAATACTAATACACAAATATATAAATATAAATATATGTATATATGTGTATGAAATGCATTGTTAAAATCTTTCATTAAAATAATAACAATGTATAAAAACCTGTATACTAAAATGCATCAAATAACATTTACATAAAATACATAGCCCCGGATTCACTAATCTTCCGTACAGGACTAATCTAGTCCTGCACGGAAGCGGCAGTTTAGGAGGAGGATGGCAGTGCACCATGCATCTCTTAATCCTACATGGAGCGTGGACAAGTGCAGGGGGCGTGTCTGAGAGCAGAGCTCTCAGAATAAACACGCCCCTGCAAAGTAGAACAGCAGAAACTGTAAATAAATGAGCGGGACCACCCATAGGTGTCCGCATATCCCCAACAACAGTCCCCCATGTGTACAACAGCAACAGGACATAAAAATAAAAAGAAGTAACCCCTGTATTTATTTCTAAAACTCCGAGTATAACTAACCATAGGTGTGCGGGTGTGCCCATTGCTTAGCTATAGTTAGAGCAGCTTAAAAGGCTGAAGAGGATAATAAGGAAGATATATGCAAATGAAGCAGCACAGCAATAGTGTAGTGGTCAGAACAGGCATTCCCAGTTCAAGTCTCACTACAGCAAAAAACATTTTCCATGTGAAATCTGTATATGAACATTTATTTACATTTTGTTGCTATATAACCTACTAAATAACATATAAATGTGAAGTGGAGTATTGCATTAAATGCACATGTGAAGAGTCAGTACCATAATGAATAAGCCAGCAGTAAGCAGGTGTAAGCACAGATAAGCAGTAGTAAGCATATGTAAGTAATAGTAAGCATGTGCAAGTGCGTTTGGTGGGGTGAAGCACCGCTGACACAGATCAAGCAAAGGAGATGCTAACTGCATGTAAGACACTGTGACCGGAAGTCAGCAGTGCTAACTTCTGCTCAAACCTGCTTACAACCGCTTGAAAGTGCCTTAAGCACACTGTATCCAACAGCCGGTGTCACGTGAGACTCACTGTACACTAGCGGAGTCAGTCGTAGGTATCGCAAAGCATATGTAGCACACAAGGTTAGCCAGTATGCACACAAAACACAGTATCCAGCAATACCAGAATACCAGTCAACATTACCGGATATGTAGCTAAAGATATAGAGGTATATGTGTCTGCATGAATATGCATAACTATATAGATATATACCTCCCCCTCTCTGTAGTACAAATGTATACATACATAGGTAGACATATAAATAAATAACCACATATACATATATAGATATGCAGACACCCATACATCCACATGTCGTTAGATATATATACAGCAATATATATATATATATATATATATATATATATATATATATGTGTGTGTGTGTGTGTGTGTGTGTGTGTGTGTGTGTGTGTGTGTGTGTGTGTGTGTGTGTGCGTAGATATACACAGATATATAACTATGATAAGATACAGCACCTAAGATATGACATATGTTCACAGGCCATGCCAATGGAGGTGAGGGGCCCAAGCAAGAAACGTGTAACACGTAGCATGAACCCCCGCAGCCATACAGGGGAAACATACAAACAAACCCACAAACAATGTAAACAATCCACTGCTCCCCAGATCACAGGCAGGATACAACCGGGGGGGGCACAGTGGACCCGAGAAATCTAATCTTGGAACAGAGACAGGAGCATCCTTTGCGGGACACCTCAAAAATTGTGTTGTTGTAGGAGGAAGCCCGTGCGATGACCTATCAAGGTGGGTTGTGTACATACAAGGGTGGGAAAGCCTGATGACCCGTGGGTCGAGACAATGTAAGAGATGGGTCCCATGAAGTGAAGAGTGGGCAGTGTGTAGTGGTGTGTTTAGACCCGACCTGCTGAGTGCTGTAGAGAAGGTGCGGGTGGGGGAAATATGGGTTTGTAATTATGGGTCTAGGCATGCAGGTATTTGCTGGAGTGGGTCTATTCAGACATCCCAGGGATGTAAGCAATAGTGTTCATTGGGCAGAGCCGCCACCCAATGAGCAGCCACTCCCGCTATGAGTCCCACTGCAGCACAGTCTATTTTACATGGCAAAGAATGGAATAACTAGATGTAGATGTAAATATGTAGAGGTATGTATGTATATATATACCCATAACTACATGGAGATATACCTCTTCCACTCTGCTGTACAAATTTATACATACATAGACAGAATATATATAAATACCCACCTATAGATATATACATATGCAGACACCCATACATCCATATGTCGTTTTATATATATATCTATATATCTATATATATATATATATATATATATATATATATATATATATATATATATATATATCTATATATATATATCTATATATATATATATATATATATATATATATATATATATATATATATATATATATATATATATATATATATATATATATATATATATATATATATATATATATATATATATATATATATATATATATATATATATATATATATATATATATATATATATATATATATATATATATATATATAGAGACATATATATATATATATATATATATATATATATATATATATATATATATATATACAGCAATATATATATGTGTGTGTGTGTGTGTGTGTGTGAGAGAGAGTGTGTGTGTGTGTGTGTGTAAATATACACATATATATATATTGCTAGGATATTATACAGCAGTTAACAATTATATATGTTTACAGGCCGTGCCAATGGGGGTGAGGGGTCCAATCAACAAATGTGTAACACCTAGCATCAACCCCCCAGCTAGACAAGTGAAACATACAAACACACAATAAAAGTAAACACACCACTGCTTCCCAGACTACAGGCAGGATACTACCAATGGGAGAGACCCACCAAGTCTAATCTTGAAACAAAGACAAGAATGTCCCTTGTGGGACAACCCAAAAATTATATGATATTCGGATTTCCAGCCATTATACTGATGTCCACTGACAGGCCAAGCATGTTATCGGTCCACAGTTTTGGGGAAGCCTCATGATCCATGGGGTGAGACATCATACTTGATGGGTCCCGAGAAGTGGGTAGTGTGTTCTGGTGTGGCCAGACCTGACCTACACCCGGAGTAAGGAAGAATGCCGAAGAGGATGTGCAGTTTGGGAACTATGGGTATGAAATTATGGGCCTAGCTGTGCAGGTGTTGGCTGGAGTGGTTCTATGTGGACCGCCCCAGGGATGTAAGCAATAGTGTGCATTGGGCAGAGCTGACGCCTAATGAGCAGCCACGCCCAGTACGAGTCCCACTGCAGCAAAGTCTAGTTTACATGGCAAAGGACAGTATAACCAGATGTGTTGTTGCAAACCCACTAAATGACACCAAAGAACACTTGGTCGCAACACCCCACTATAGGCATGTAAGGTGAGCTAATTGGCATTACAAGGTATTATTATTGTCCAGACCACTCAACTGTCCCTGATCTTTAGGAACGTCCCTGATATAGACTCTGATTTTAGATATGTCCCTCCTAATCTCCCTGAAAACTGATGATTACTGAAGAAAAGGTGGTGAATTACCCTTAATAAATAATGATAATAATTCAGAGTTATAGACGTTTCACGTCAGAAAACCTATATTAATCCACATTCTCTTATTCTGCAAATGTTTCAGGTTAATACTACAAATATTTAGAAAATGCCCCTGATAGTCCCTGATTATTTGAGGATTTGTCCCTGATTCTTTTGAGATTTGTCTCTGAACGGTTGAGAGCTATGTTGCTGTCCTCACTCCCACCCAAGGGTGTGATTGCCCAGACCGACCTCCAAATGCAGAGTATATACACAGCTGTCGCTGTAAATGAAATGTCCAGCTGTGGACCTTCCCATCAGCCATCCTGCACATCACTAGACATGTACCCACTATCAGCCCCTCTGTGTGGCCCAATAACACCACTTACCTATTAACCCCTGTTGCATTTGTAGTAATGTTCACGGTCACAGATAGGTGACACCCTCCAAACAACTATATTGGCAGAATCTGCAACCCCCTACCCAGGTGTATTACCACAGCTGTCCCAGACTACACATGTAAATAACACATGAAGGGAAAACCCAAGCACACTTGGATCACCAGCTGGCGAAGTCCACAACCCCCAACACTCCAGACCCCTATACCAACTACTGACACTGACACCTCCTGTCCTACCTCTCATACCTATCCTAACAGCCTGCAAACCTGCACTACTGATCCCCCACCAATCAGTCGAACGGCCTACTATACAGTTAAAATGTCCCCCCTCCACCTACCAGCCTACACCTCCACTATTCACATCTACTCTACAACACAGGTATGGCATAACTAAACCTAATCTGAATACCTGAGTGTAGCCTAACCAGAAATGCTAAACTGGAATTCCACTTAACCTTACACTGACCTTCATGAACAGTCATACCTGACATGTACACCTGATGTAAGCATGTATAATAATGACATGTACATGACGTAGCGTGGGAGTATGTGGCAACAAGTGGGGATATGCCTGTGTGGGCAGCAGTAAGCAATGCCCACACTGGTTAAGCAATGTGGAGGCCAACCCAGTGTAAGACGCCATAATAGGAGGGCAGCAAGTCAGAGCCTAGCGCAAACCAGTGCATACCCACCTACAGTTCCCCCACAGTGCCTTAGGTATGCTGTAGCCCACAGCCCTCGTCATGGCCAGTAACAACATGATCAGCACTCTCAGGTCCCTCCCCTGCACACTATAGTCCAAGTGAGTTACCACAAAGGCATGGCAGATATACAATCAGCTGCTGTTATCACAAACATATCATCCGGCACAGTCAGTCAACAGTATAGGAAATGTATGTAAGTATGTACATTAATACCAGCAAACATGTGCACAGTGCTCAGTCACAGTATTTCAAGCAGTCTATGAGTACCAATGAACAGTGCCTGTCCACGCATACTGAGAGAACAGTAGTCTCGTATAATACTGAAGAGAGGAATGGGAAATGGGCGACGGCGTGGGGGCATGATTCATCCATGGAAGCGGAAGATGAGGCTGGTCTGGTGTGTGACTAAACCACTGCATCTAAAAACCCTGGCAGGATGCTAACAGTGGGAGAAACAGTGTAGACCAGCAAAGTGTACTTGTGACACAACAACAGGTCTGTCCCTGCCGGGATGCACCAGACGTTATGGGTCACAATAATGTTCCCACCAGTATCGGAGGTGGACGAAGGGATGGCTCAAATGTACATGGACTAAACTGATGAAGAGCTTGCAGAAGGTTGCATCAAGACAGTAATATGGAGGAATACCGAGATGTGCAGAGATGTGTGGAGGTGTGGTATAGCAGGACTAGCAACTGCAGAATGGATGGATTCTGAGTACGTGGAGCTCGGGGGCCAAGAAAAGGGAGCATGGGTATGACATTAAGGTAGGAATATGCAACTTACGTAGAGCTGCAAAAGTGTAGTGGGCAAAGCATCCGCCTATTGCATATAAATTCTCAGTTCGGGTCCCACTGATGCACATTCTATTTCCCATGTGAAATTGGTATAACATAATTGTTTTGCTGTATAACCTACTAAATGACATTTACACTTGAACAGGAGTATGGAATTACACATAGCCCACTCACTATTCATAGGATATGAGATGACACACAGATATGTATACACAGACAACTTGTAATGGTGTCTTTTACAATAATGTATGCCATTACCGACAGCACATAGATCTATACTTATGTAATCAGTATGGAATGCAAGGCCTACACAGAAAAGTAGATGCAGACAGTACAGATATATAGGCAAGAAAAAACAAACTGCTGCTAAACCTGCACAGCTCCTGATGCCAAACAGCAGGACTAAACGCCTCCCAAACACACGTATGCTTGTTCTGGAAGTCAAAGGCAAAACCAACAAGCTGCTACTGAGCCAACACAGTTCCTAATTCCAAGCAGCAGAACTAAACACCTCCAATAAGCACAGTCAGAGAGGTGAAACTCATCAAAAATAAACTCAGCCAGATAGCCAAGCTCACTGAAGCAGGTCTTTTTAAATTTCAAAGGGATAAGCAAACAAAAAAGACGCCAATAAACGAACTACTTCAATTTTATTAAGCACCACGATACTGCTTTTCGTCGGCGCCCTGCACCAACTTCTTCAGACTTTGCAAAATAACAACTCACACTTAAGTGCTGCTACATTTAAAGCCATTGCAAGCAAAGTCTATTACAAAACACGCCCTCCAATTACCTTAAAGGAACAGGCACAAGTAGCTTTAATCTAACTAAAATGTTCCTATCCCATAAACACACAATATAAAAAGTTGTATGTGATATAAAATATACAACTGTAAAACTAATACTGTTCCTTACATAGCACTTAGATAATGCAATCAAAAGTTAATAATATTATAAAAGCACACTTACTTTGAACCAAATATGCATAATAAGACTGACACATTAAAATAAATAAAAAGCATGCCATATTATTTCAAATATTGATGAAAAGACATTCCATCTACCAAACATGGTATAAAATATATATCAAGATCGCTCAGCTGGTCCTATGTCGAAATCACACCTGATGTTGTACCCCCCATGCATCATCTTTCCAAACTCCTCAGCTTAAGAACACAGCTGATAGATAACATACTATTGAGGCCAGGGTGATGGTAGGCTTCAAGTCTCAACTGCCACATAAGATCCTTCATTTCTAATTTCAGGGATTCAGTCCCCCCCCCCAATTCACATAGTTCAACTGGTCAATGATCATAAATGTAAAATCATGGCCAGGGTGATTGTAGACATGACTTGCTAGGGCATTCTCCAGTTTAATCTTCTTCATGGCATATAAATGTTCGTACATGTGTTCATTCAATCTCCTGTCCATCTTGCCCACATAAAAAGTTGGGCATGACGAACAAGAAGCGAGATACACCATGTGTGTCGATGCACAATTGTATCTCCCTTTGATAAGGTACTTGGTGTCCCTAATCATGAAATATGTGCCCGACCTCACATATCTACAATGTTTGCACATATTGCACTTTCCAGCATTATTTGGGAATCCTAAGATTCACAAAAGTATTGGTGATCCCCCTATGTGCCAATTAGTGAATGCAAGGGGTAGTATTATCTATGCAGCAGCGAAGGTAGTAGACACCATCCTCAAACAATATGTATCGCAGGTAACACACATAGCCAGAGATTCTTGGTCCTTTTTGGAAAAAGTTGGACTAGCTACCTTTGAAGGAAATGCCTATTTTCTGACCATTGACATCATTGATTTATATTCTTCAATTCCCCATGAGGTAGCACTTGAATGGATTCAATTGGAGATGATTTATTACCAAGTTCCACCCAAAGAGATATCTATGGTGAGTGAATTGTTGAATATTATCTTGACATGTAACTATTTCACATTCAATAACAGATGGTTCCATCAGTTGATTGGTGTGCCTATGGGGTCTCCATGTGGCGCCAGTGTAGCTAATTTGGTCATGACTCATTGGGAAAGAATGTTTGCCTTTTCCAATAATATTATTCAAGAGAAAGTCGTTCTGTACATAAGATTCTCGGACAACATTTTTATCTTGTTTAATGGCTCACTGGAAGAAGCCCAAGACCTAGTGATCGGCTTCAATAATTCGTCTGAAATTTTGAAATTTACTTGTACAATAGACATGGAGAAGATATCCTATTTGGATGTGGAACTTTATAAAGACAGAAGTCTAGGTCGGTTTGGAGCCAGAATCCATCGGAAATCAACTTTCTCTAATTCTTATTTACATTATGATAGTGGCCATCCGTTTCACCAGAAAAAAGCTATAGTCAAAGGACAACTTGTAAGAGCAGCTAGGATGGTGTCAAGGGACAGTGAATTTTTGGAAGAGTGTGATTTCATAGCCAATTTATTTCTGGATTGAGGTTATCTAGAAACCTTGATTGATGAGTTGTGTTTTGAAGTTAAGACCAATAGAGCTAATGGCTATTTTTCTTCTATCTTGAGTCATGTTGTTTCTGAATTGAGTCATTCACCATCACCTGTATGCCCTGATTTTCAGGGAAACATGTCCAGGTCCAATTTTATTTTAACTTTTAATACAGATGCCAATGACATAGTTACTATAATTAAGAGGAACTGGTGATTACTATCCCGAGTTACTTGGAGGTCCAGTTTTTGATAAAGCCCCATTGATAACATACAGAAGGGGCCCTAACATCAAAAATATTCTGGAATCTACGTGAAATTCAGTAACACCAAGATCAGGGATGTATAAATGTAATATGTGCAAGTTTTGCAGATTTGTCCAGGCAGGTACAGCCTTTACAGTTAAGAACAGGAAATTCCTCATCAGGGGGCGTTTCACTTGTTCCAGTACCCAAGTGGTATACTTTGCTCAATGTTCATCATGCCCCAGTTTTTACATTGGCAAGACTGAGAGGAAACTCCAGGAAAGAATGTATGAGCATTTGTATGCCATAAGAAGAATGAAAATGGACAATGCTTTGGCTATGCACATTCAGAACAACCTAAACCATGAGTTTACGTTTATGGTTATAGATCAACTGTATAATACCAATTCTTATGGACCTGAGACATATAGATTAGAATGTAAAGAGCTTCTTTGGCAATTAAGATTGGAAGCATATCGCCCCCCTGGTCTCAACAGCTCGTTATCCATTAGTTGTTTTTTAAAACTTAAAAGTTTGAAGAGGTGACGAGCTGTTTATTCTCACAATTTTTTTTTTAAAATGAGAGTCAAAAAATGAAAAATGAGAGTCGACAAATTAATGGTTTTATAACTCTTTATTAGTCGACAGTGGTGGAAGGTTAATAGTTATCAGTTCATTGTTATGATTATACATCATGATCATTATTTTACAATATATATTATTGATTCATATTTTATTATTTAGTAATTTTAGGTCTAGATACGTTAATTTTTAGACCTGTTTTATTTAATGACAGTATTAAACCTATACTGAGTAGCCTAAATTTATGTTATGTTATATTATATGTTATGTTACATTATATTATATGTTACGTGTTATATTTCATATTTCTATATTTTTATTATTTTTATTTTTTTAGTGAGATATGATTAATATTATATTATTTTTTGGGGTAGCTGTTCTAGTCATTTAGATGCTTAGGACAGTATGCATTAATTATTACCATATTCGTTATATTAGTTATTTTACTTGAAAGCAGGCAAGATACAATGTATGCATAGGTAATTTTTGATTAGGAAGTGTCGCGCTACCATTATTAGTATTTATGCTGTAGGTTGAACATCGTTTTTATGTTGTTTTTATGTTATTTTATATATTTTACATATTTATTTACTTTATATAGTTTAATAATCAAAATATTTGTTTTTTTTTCTTTCAGTTTCAAAGCATGTTATTATTACAGTCTCGGTGTATGAATTTTTTATTATGTTAATAGAGAATTGCAAATGCACCTTAGTTAGCTGTGATCTTACCTTTAAGAAGCTAAAGGGAGAGCAAGGGGCATGGTTAAGTGTTTCAATGCTGGTATTTAGACTTACTTGTAATGGTGTGAATGCTTTGCTTGTCTGAAGAAGTTAGTGCAAGGTACTAATGAAAAGCTTTTACAGTGGCTTAATAAAATTTGTTGTTTTTCATGTTTTTTATGTTTTGGACTGGCCTGAGTCGAGTTCTTGGCTTTTGAATTTGCGTTGGTTTTCGCCAATATGTAGTGAATGTAGCAGCCCCAAACATATAGGGGCCTCATACACCATTACTGCCCAAACACAGGGTAATACAGGGTGACAGCTGTAAGGCCATGTACAACCTACTCCACCCAGGTCAGGGAGGTGATGACGTAACAGTTCAGGTGTGGTAACCACATGTATAGGCATGGGGAGGGATGATATGTTAATGGGCTGCAGTGATGCATGTGTATTAGCGAGTACCATGCAGGAAGGGAACATATGTAACTGACTGTGGGAATGTCTGCAAACACAGGGAAGGTGAGGTTGTAAGGTGGCTGTCAGTGTGAGTGTGTGTGAGTGTGTGTACTGTTATGCACTGCTGTATACATCTTAATGTGTGTATTTGTTTCCCCCACAGGTGGTGAGGTGGGTCAGGGTCCCTCTTGCTCACATACTGAGGTAGATATCCCTGCAGACACCAGTGAGGATGAAGGTACAGGTGAGGCACAGGTGGAGTTGTCAGAGGCCAACACTGTGCCAACATGTGTCATCACCTTTCTAGCCACCCCAAGCCCACACACAGTTACAGTGCCCCTACAAACCCCATCACATATGGCCATAGCAGAGGGACAGTTGACAATTGGTGGCAATGGCCAAGAAAGTGTGGTATCCATGCCAACTGTGTCGGGTCACAGTCAGCATAGCTGAATGTCTGGAAGGCCACCACATCAGCAGATGTACCATGGTGCTTGTGGGAGGACCGCAGGTCATCCTGCCCCTGGCAGAGACACCACAACTGGTACCACCAGGAGCATGTTTCAGGCTGTAATGGAGGCAGAGGTATGTATGGAAATGCACTCCAGACACGTCCTGAGGCAGCAGAGGTCTGCTTTTGCAGCTGTAAGTGGCAACCTCCATGAACTCGCTGTTGCCTTCCATGAATATACTGAGGTCATGGATAGATGGTGGGATGAGATAGTTGGCCTTCTCGACCGTAGTATGTCTATGCTAGAATGTGTGGTGGGTGTGGTGCAACGTCCATGTGGATGTAGGCCAGAGACACCAGCAGCTGGCAGTAAATGTGGATGTGCCAGGATGCACAGCCACTCCTGTAGTGGCAGTACCAGCCCCAGCACACCACAGGGGCTGCTGTCTACACCACACCACATCAGGCCACATGCACATGGCCCTGGCCTTGCCCAGGTGGGACATGGTTCCAGCAGACATATGTCATCATCAGGGGAGAGTAGCACCTCAAGGTCTGTATCTGCACGTGCCCATGGAACCCCTGGCAAACACAGTCAGTGTGTCCATGGCCAGAGACACTGAACTGCACACCCTGCCAGGTATGGTTTGCAGCTGTCCAAAATTACCCTTGTGGGGCAGCCACATAGCGGAACTGTGTGGATCCATACCCATACACTATGCAACCACACCTAGGGCATCCCCATACCGGCACACACCACATCACCATGCCCCAATCAAGGAACCACACCACTCACCCACACACATGGTGACACATGTTTGGACCACCCTTGGCCTCTGGCACACCTGCAACACACCCTGTGCATATGATGATACCTGTGCCACATCCCTGTTATCCATAACATCAATGCAGGGACAGGCTAACATGGTTCTGATGCACACAGTGACTGTAATGGGGTGCCATAATGTACCACAGTGTAAAATGTAGTCAGGGGTAATGAGTACTGCATACATGTTAGGTAGTGTAGCCATGCAGCTAGGATGACATTCACATACCCTGTGCATATGATGAGACCTGTGCCACATCCCTGCCATCCCTAACATTGATGCAGGGACAGGCTAACATGGTTCTGATGCACACAGTGACAGTGATAGAGTGCTGCAATGTACTGCAGTGTAGAATGTAGTTAGGGGTGTGAGGATGGAACCCAACCACACATTTAATTCACACTATAGCAGTACACAGTTAAAGCAAGTGCTATGGAGATCACTGGGCTACAGCTCTCCCAGGTGAGTATTTTTAGGTGGGTGACATCTGCAGCCTTGCCAAAGTTGGGTATGTGAAAAGTACGGGGTGTGTGTTACCTAAAAGCATTGCTCTCTACACAGTCAGACATGCACGTATACACACACAGTTGGCAGGTTGGGGGCTAGAATTCCCAACTAACTTCTTAATCACACTATGGCCATATGATATTACAGGACATGCTACAGAGATTACTCAGCTACAATTGTCCCAGAGGTGTACTGCACCTAGTACACTGCCTACGCATGGTTAGGCAGAGGTAGTGTAATGTTTGGTATCCCTTTTACTGTATGTGAGAGCCAGAGAGAGGTGCTATTCCCTGGGTCCCTCCCATGTCAGTGTATGTGCTATGTGTTGCCTCCTTGCCAGGGCCAGGGCATACTGTGCACACCTCCTTCTGCCTACTGGGGCAGGCTCAGGTTGTTCCTCCTCTGAGTCACTCTGTGCCTGTGCAGGCCTTGGCATTGGTGGGGGGCTATATGGCCCTGCCCCTTGCTGCTATTGCTGCAGCTGTTTCCACAGGATCATATTGTGTAGCATGGCACATACAAGGACAATTTGGGTACATGTAGTTGGTGAGTACTGCAAGGCTCCACCAAATGTGTCCAGGCACTGGATCCATGACTTGAGCATCCCAAACACATGCTCTATTATGATACTTGTTTGTGCATGTGTCTCATTATGGCATTCTTTTTCGGGTGATTGTGCATTTCTGATGGGTGTCATCAGCCACATCTCCAGTGTGCATACAGCATCCCCCACTAGGTGACCATGTGGGATGTCCCCACTGGCAAAGTTCTGGTACAGCTACATCAGATGCCAGATGTGGGAATCCTGATAACTTCCAGGGCAGCCAGCACACACATTCAGTATTATGCCCTGGGCATCGCAAACAACCTGGCAGTTGATGGAGGGGAAGCCCCTGTGGTTGATGTAAACCCTACCCTGCTCACCAGGTGGTGCTTTGATGCATATGTGCATGCAGTCTATTGCACCCACTACCGCAGGGTATTCTGTTATTTGCTGGTAGATATGCATACTGCTGGCCAACACCTCATGAGTAAAGGGGAAATATTAGTGCTCACTGACATGTGATGCCATGGCATCCAGGAGCTGGTGGAGAACCCTGGATGCTGATGCCTGTGAGATCCACATCATATCCCCAGTTGGCCTTTGGAAGTTACCTGTAGCTAGTATTCTTAGGCCTACACATACCTTTGTTTCCACTGGGATGGGTTCACCTCTGTTAGCTCTGTGTGTCAGGTGTGGCCGGCACAGCTCAAAAATCTGCTATAGGAGGTCCCTGTCCACTCTATAGCGCTCCACTATCTCCAGCTCATGTAACCCTTGGTAGATCACCCTGGGTCTGTACACTCTTCTCCGTCTCCTCACTGTGGGTTGGCCAGCAGCATTTCCATCCTCAGCCTCTTCTACAAGTTGTATGATAGCTATTGCAGTCCCTAACATTTTGTTGTTGTGAGTGTTAAAAGTTCCCTGCTTGTTTACACTGGTGGTGTAGGGTGTGGGAAAAACTGGAGGGGTATGTGTTTGCATAGTTTATAGTGGTGTTCTGGGCTGGTCTGCTGCCTGTGTAATTGGCTGGTTTTCGATCTGTTTCACCTGGCAGCAAACCTAGTACCCTTTGATTAACTTCCTACTGCTGCTTTCCCTTCCCATTGCCCTTCTGATTCATCCCGGGGGAACGCTGCACAATTGGTGTACTGCAGTGTGCACACTGCTACTATTTCCTGGGTTCACTTCTTTTATCTACCCGTAGATCCAGTTGCGTGGTGCACACACCCACTTACAGTGTGTCGTACGTGCTGGGCAGGTTTAGACACACCTCCTGACTTTGCTGTGCTAAGCTAGATGCAACCCTGTGCCACAAGGCACCAATCCACTGACAGTATGCCTGACACTACCACACATTATGCCACCTACCTCCTAATCTTGCACTCAGCTAGCCATATTCATACACTGTTAGGACCTGCCTCACATGCTGGGGAAAACTGGGATTCATTATCCTTTCCCTCATTTGCATAGAATTGCCTGCTAATGCAGAGTTACATGTGTCACACTGTGCCTCCCCCCTTAGCAACCACTACTCACTGGCCAGGTTGTCTTTTGCCAGCCATTGACTTGCATGGTGGAATACTGATTTTAGTTAGACTGTTGCTTTTAGGTTCATTTTCTTATTTCCCCATTGGTCCCGTTTGCGTGCCGCTGTCCTATGCTTCAACGGACGTGATTGGTGGACCTATCATAAAAGTTGTATTTTGTACATTTGGCATTGTTTGCAATGCCAATGGCCTTCTACTTGGCCATTGGCATGCTTCCTCAATGCTAAGCAGCCTTTATTTGGAGCTGTCATAGCTCTGTTTTGCAGTTTGCAGTGCTGTACTCAGTTACTAATCGAGTACATTTCCGCATATTATGCTAGTCCTGCACGCCTTGATTCCTGCTTCCTGGATGGCAAATTTACCTCATTTGCTAGGTTTTGACCTGCAAATAGGGTGATTTGCATATGGGAGCTGGGGACGTGCAGCACTAGTGCTAGAGCGCTCACGCACATCAGACTTGCACGTACATGGATTGCTCGGCCGCCATATTGGCAATATGTCATCTAACACTAATTGTGCATGCCGTGCAAACTTTTGAGAATCCCAGGGATAATGAATAAAGCTTAATGCATATTGTACTATAAATTTCATAAATTAAGGCATAGTGCAACATAGTGATGACGATATTGGGGCAACTCACAATTACAGTTTTGCAACCCTAATTTTCAGTATTGGAGCAATGGATAAATGTTCAATAAGCCCCAGTGTCTTATTTGCCTCTAAAAGCAACTGCCACAATAACTCTCTTACCTCAGTTCTGGTCTCTCAGGGACACCCCCTCACATCCTGGTCCACTTTTTCAAGGACGAAAAGAAACATTTGGCCTGTGTACATGATAAAGTGTGTTTGTAAAGTGCATTGTTGTTATCTTGCATTCTTATAGCATTAAGGTGCTCGTAAATCCTTCTTTTTAATTTGCGTGCAGTTTTTCCAACATAAAATGCTGTTATTTTAAATTACACGTAAATTAAAAAGAAGGATTTTCGAGCACCTTAATGCTATAAGAATGCAAGATAACAACAATGCACTTTACAAACACACTTTATCATGTACACAGGCCAAATATTTTTTTTTTTTGTCCTTGAAAAAGTGGACCAGGATGTGGGGGGGGGGTCCCTGGGAGGCCAGGATTGAGGTAAGGCAGTTATATTGGCAGTTGCTTTTAGAGGCAAATAGGACACCGGGGCTTAATGAACATCTATCCATTGCCCCAATACTGAAGATGAGGGCTGCAAAACTGTAAATGGGAGTTGTCCCAATATCATCTTATGACTATGTTGCACTATATCTTAATTTATGAAATTTATAGTACAATATGCATTAAGCTTTATTCATTATGTATCTTATGTAAATGTTATTTGATGCATTTTAGTATACAGGTTTTTATGCATTAATATTGTTATTTTAATAAAAGAATTTAGCAATGAATTTCTTACACATATATACATATATTTATATTTATATATTAGTGTATTAGTATTTGCATAGGAATATTTTAGGTTTGCTTTTAAACCTTGTTTCTTAAATTGTATTTTTAAAGCATGGAAGCATTATTAATTTATTAAACAATTATTCAATTAAGGGATTATGGGTATATAAGGAGAAGTAGCAGCTAGTGATTTATTCATTTATACATCTGAAGAAGTCTTGTTGACGAAAACGCTGTGGGGAGTGTTGCATTTATGTTTTTGAATAAACAGCTGTTCCTTCTGAGTCTTGCCTGAAAAGAATAACCCAGTAGTTTCTGTGGTGTGTCCTGTAACTGTGTAGTGCTGTAGTGTAATGAACTAGCTAGATAGGAGTTTGCATCCCAGGCATGGCAACTGTGTGTCTCTGTATGTGTAGGGAGCAATGCTTTTTAGGCTAGTCACACTCACTACAATTCAAATGCCCTACTTTGCCAAGGCTGCTGATGGCATTCACATTGAAATACACCTTTGGGAAAGGTGTAGCCTAATAATCTCTGTGACGTGTCCTATAACTGCGTAATGCTGTAGTGTGATAAGCTAGCTACGTAGGAATTCTAATCCCAGACATGACAACTTTGTGTGTCTGTGTAGGGAGCAATGCTTTTTAGGCTAGTCACACTCACTACAATTCAAATGTCCTACTTTGGCAAGGCTTATGAGGCCATTCACTGTGAAATACACCTTTGGAAAAGGACTAGCCCAGTAATTTATGTGGTGCATCCTATAACTGCATAATACTGGAGTGTGATAAACTAATTAGGTAGGAGTTCTAATCCCAAACATGACACCTGTGTGTGTGTGTGTGTCTGTCTGTGTAAGGGGCAAGGCTTTTTAGGCTAGTCATACTCACTACAATTCAAATGCCCTGCGTTTGCAAGCTTGCTAATTTTATTCACTGTGAAATACACCTTTGGGAATTGAATAGCCCAGTAGGCTCCGTGACACATCCTGTAATTGTGTAATGCTATAGCGGGATAAACTAGTTAGGTAGGAGTTCTAATCCTTAACATGGCAACTGTGTGTGACTCTGTCTGTATAAGAGGCAATGCTTTTTAGGCTAGTCACACTCACTACAATTCAAATGCCCTACTTTGGCAAGCCTGCTGATGTATTTCACTGTGAAATACACATTTGGGAAAGAAGTAGCCCCATAATCTCTGTGGTGTGTTCTATAACAGCATAATATGTTAGTGTGATATAATACTTTGATAGGGGGTCTATTCCCACACATGGCAAGGGTGGATGCTTGTATGTGTGTTTATTTGTCTGTGTAGGGTGCAATGCTTTTAAGGCCATTCACAGTCACTACAACCTCCAATAACCTTCTTTGGCAAATCTGCTGATGTCATACCCAGTGAAATACACCTTTGGGAAAGAAGTGCTCCAGTAATCTCCATGGCACATCCTGTAAGTGCATGATGCTGTAATGTAATAAACTAGTTAGGTAGAAGTTCTAATCTCAGACATGGTGAGTGTGTGTGTCTCAGTGTGTCTGTGCTTGTCATTCGTATCCTGTGTGGAGGTGAGTGTGTTACAACTGGACTCATTGTGGAGTGGGTTTTGCCAGTTTCTTATATGGTGGCCCTATTATATATCACAATGTCCACCTTACAAGGATAACAGATGTGAAATAGCCAAAAGGCTGGGGTGGCAAACCATACCCCTACATGTGACATCAAGGCCTGGTGAACAAAGTTGGCAACCCTTATACTACACAGAGAACACTGTCAACCCATGTCTCATACACAAACACACTTGCCTAGGCAACAACCGCTATGTTGGTAGTACCCTACATATTGCCCACAGATAATAACCTTGGTGTAATTGCAGTGGACTACAGAGGGCATGGAACCCTATCCATCAGCACAATAGGCATATACATGCAGACAGTGTGCCTTCACTATGTTCCTCACTGGAAAACTGCAACACCTGTGGTACCATCAAATGTGACCCACAAAGGACATACCATGACTTAAACATATGCCCTTTATAGACAGATGCCACTGATACCAGGGAATACCTGTATCTTGCTATCAATGTAGGTGCAGGGTCAACTTGCTGTCCATTACCAGTTCCTGGCACATGAGGCCAGGACAGGCACATCTGATGATAACAATCTGTGCACATAACATGGGCCAGACACCCGAGGTACAGTTAAACATGTCACTGTACATGCATGTGGAATGTGTGCACATCCCAGACAGCATCCATGTCATGGACTAAAGAGCACATACATGGCAAGCATTGCACATCAATGGTCATACACAATAGTTACCCAGGTGACTGGATGGTGAATACAATACCCACCTGTGTGAGCCAATCCAGACACCACACCCCTGAGCCACACTGCAGACCATTGCCATGTGGCCTGATGCCAAGGTATACCCTTCACCTAGCCTTGTATTGCCTTCTGACACAGTCAGCCACTACACATCAGTGAAGCAATGCATGCATGCATGTCAGTACTGGCACTCTGTGTCTGTGTGTGTGGTGTATGATGCTTTCGACCACATTCTCACTCACTACAATCTCCATTGGCATACTGTAGCATACTGTCTGATGTCGGACACCTTCGCATACCCTTTGCCCATATAACCTCCGGATAACCCCTGTGGTGCATTTACCTGCACAATACTGTATTGTGGCAAACTAACTAGTTAGGAAGTGTACTACTGACCCTGCCAAGTGTGCCAATGTGTGTGAGTCCCTGAGAGAGTGTGGCTGTGTTGACACTGACACCTGTTCATGTGGACAGGCACGTGTATTACACCTACCGTATCGCTACCATATCACTGTTGCAGATGTCACTCGCCATCACATATACATTTGGACAGCTCTTCAACATGTAAGCTATGTGGCACATGCAATAACTGCATAGACATATGATAGCAATACATAGTCAGTCTAGGGTTTGAAACCCTGTACTGGTACATGTATGACACAAACATGCTTAGGATTTACTCTCCCACCCCCTCCCTGACTTACTTTGTCTCTGTCTGTCTCTGTCACTCCCTCTCTGGTGGATGTGGAGAACTGCACCTGCTTTGCTTAGGCAGCAGCATGCGTTTTGTAAGTGATGCTCATGATCAGCTTATGGCCTCTTCATGAATTGCAGCCCTCCTCTAGCTGATTGCATGTGGAACAGCTGTGGTAACATTCCCATAGCCAATTGCATGGAAACACACTCCAATATCTAGGAACATCATGTTGGTGTTGGGCCTTTTCATTCACTGTGAGCAGGACCTAGATCTGCTGTTTGGTAAACAGCATCACAGATGGATTTGGGATTTACCTCTAACAACATACACTGTGGAAACAGGCCAGCACACAGGAGGGGGATGTGCCTGACATGACTACATAATGTAAGTGTTGCTATTCTGCATTTGGAGTAATGTCGGTTTAACAGGGTGTGTGGATATGATTGGTCTACATGTTTTAAGACCTGTCATGACAGTGCTATGTTTTTGAGGAAACCCCAATTTTCAGGGTCATCTGCAGACTGGGCAGTGTGTGGTGCCTTTTATTTCTTGTGTTCCTCACAGAGCACCTACCTGAGAACTGCAGAAGCATAGTGTGAGGATTGCAGTCAGTACATGGTGACAGCCATGAGAGTTACTGACTTCATATCCCTCATAGGACATATGTCACAACAAACCCAGTTACAACAGTAAATGTATGAGGTTATCAAAGCAACATGTCAATATTGGCCCTGTGTTTGTGCCTCCAGCCACAACTCTGTCAACCTTTGTACATATGTCATGCAGTAAGAGGTGCATATGTTCTGTACACCATTATTTATTGACATCATATCTGATAACAAGCCAGTGAGATATCAGACTGCTACATATGTTATGTATAGTAGGGGTTATATTTGATGACATACCTGGGCATTCTGTGGTTGTGTGTACAGTACTGAGGTCTGTGTACTTATGATGATTTTCGATAGTGTGTGTATTGCGAATATGTACCTTGGCCTGTGTACAGACTATGGTAGATGTCATTGGTCTTGGTCCTGTTCTATCTGATGTTACATGCTACTCCAGTGTATGGTACCCTATTGGCTTACATGTTTGTAGGGCCAAACACACACATGTCCCATACCACAGACAGGCATCGGACCACACTGTGTAGTGTCCCAGTATATGTAGGGTTAATGTGTGAGTGGCACATATGAGGATGGTGTTGATCAGACAGTCCATATACTGTAATATTAAGCTAGCTTTCCATATGTGGCTCTGGCTGCGTTCTCATTGGTTGTGGCTATGCACTTTCACACAGGTGTCTGTTACTCTGTCCTGTGACATGCCTGTAGAACCTGCTATATTTGCAGGTACATGTGTATTCCCCCATAAGATATGTAGGCCAGTGTTGTGGCAGTCTGCTTGTAGCCTGCACACTGCTTTGTTATATGCCTAGCAGCTTAGTGTACTTACCCATGTGATGTTATGTCCAGATATTTTCCAGATGTACTGCTGCTGGGCCACCATAACTGTCATGTATTTTTGACAAAGCAGTGGGATGCTGTACAGATGTATGTCACTAACTAATGGGTAGTATGTGGCCATGTGACCTCTGCACCAGCGGTTATTATGTGACAGGAGTGTGTGAATACATAACCTATGGGGGTAAATGTATCCCAGTATTTACGAGATATACTCAGCTACATGGCTGTTAACATCCACACTGTCAGGCTTGGTCCACATGTCTTGCACTAAGGGGTTTTGTGTATACCTCTGGACTGACCAGAGTGTGTCACACTGTCCACATTTATTGGTCATATCTCTGCTGTAGTCCACAGGATCATTACTGTGCTAGCAGTGGTACTGTACTATGATATCCATAGGATGTCTGTCAGTAGCCAATGGCACAAATGTTAAAAGCAGATGTGACCTCCCACACACAACATGTCTGTTAAGTCAACCCCTATTACAGTAGCAACAGTCTACATATATACCTGCAATACATACCTGACATTCCCTTGCACTAAGAGGTTAGGGCTATTGGGGCTGAGGTAGGACTCCACTCCATGTTTGGGACATATGGTGAACATATATGTATATATATATATATATATATATATATATATATATATATATATATATATATATATAATTATCCATATATCTATATATATATATATATATATATATATATATATATATATATATATATATATATATATATATATATATCAACATATATATATATATATGTATATATATATATATATATATATATATATATATATATATATATATATATATATATATATCTACATATACACACTACAAAATATACATATACACAGCAATATATGTCTACAAATATACAGCTAGAGATGCATATGCACATATACCAGTAATAGGTATATCAGAATAGATATGTATGCACATATAGTTATAGATATCTACACATATATCTATGTAAATAGGCATATCTGTACACATAGGATGTGCATACATATATAGCTATATATACATATATCTATATCTATAGAGATCTACACATGGCCATATATATGATGCACTATACAGATGTGTATACAGACATATGTATGAATATACATGCGTATGGACATGTCAACATATATTAACATATGTATATGCATATATCCATATTCCTGTCATGTGTAAATATCACGGTTTTGTATACCCTCCCAGATGTAGCTCACTGTATGTATTTGATATGTGGGCATTATCATAAAACAACATATGTGATGCAACAGTCATATTAATAACACGTACTGCATAATTGTGGAAGTAAAGTCAATTGTTCAATACCAATCAATATGTGTATTGACAGATATATTGAAAAAACAACACCTGTCTTCGCAGTGGTCATGGTGCAGTGGTTAAGTGTTGTGACTATAGTGTACAGGGTCCTGGGTTCAAGACCTGCATGAGCTGTTCATTTTGTTGCTGTGCTTAACAAGGGCTGTTGGATACAGAGTTGTTAAGGCAGTTCTGAGCAGCTTTAAGCACATTTGCGTGGGTTTGCGCACAGCTAAGTGGTGCTAAGCTATGGGTAAATCTACGGGCACTTACACAGTGTAGGCTTCACTTACCAGTGTGCAAATCAACTTAGCTGTTATATTGGAGCAATGTTGATACCTGCTAAGCATGGCTTAGCCCTGGTAACCAGTTCACACCACACAGTCTGATAACATAGCAGGGTAATGACATATGTAATAAGTGTATGTAATGCCATGTACAATACATGCCTCTATGCACTGTCATTACAGTAACAAGGGGTGTGAGTGTCATGTCTGGGACACAGAAGTGTATGAGGCCTATACAGCACTATTATCCATGTGAATGTGTTACATACAGGGGTAGTAGCCCAGGGTACATGCTGTCACACTGGCATGTAGTGTATCATGGTGGTACTACTGTTGACAGTGCTTTCCCAGGCAAGAGTAGAGTGCTAAATGTAGTACTGACAACAGGCACACCTGCAGGCATAGCTAGACTCTGAAGCCTTCCTGTTGTATCCCTGGTGTGTGATCTGTGTCACAGTATATATCACCTACTGGATAATGATCCGACATGTGGAATGTAACTGTAGACTACCATTTGTACAGCACATGTTAGTGAGGGCTTCCAACATGTAGTTATGGCATACATATTTTTGTCAAATGTCTATCTGTCAACACATTCGTCCTACTGCATAGCTACTTGCCAAGCTGATGACTGCCAGTCCCTGTACAGATGTGCAGATGGCAGGTATCCAGCTGGGATATGTACAGGCAATCTATGCTTGATTGACACTGACATGTCTGCCCAGCTGTGTAAAAACTGGCACATATAGGAGACAACACCCTGTATGCACCACATGCCATGGGTACCTCCACTACACTACCACAGTCAATAGAACATGCTTGGGTAGAGGTCTCCATCACAGACACTAACCATGTGTTGTAATACATGTTGCATACATGTCAACTTGATCACCTCAGTCGCCATGTGCAGGAGGCACCCAGAGGATTGGCTGATGCATGTCACTCTCACCCTGTGGGTCACCACAGTGGTGTCTGTCGATAGATTGCCTACTGCCACATGGCAGGTGGCAGGAAACCACTGTACACACATCCCCATACACAACCCATCTATACATGGACAATAGCTAGGTACACAGCTATGACCACCTGCAGTGATGCACCCCAATACTGACACATGTGTACTTGTGCATTACTGAGTATAGCAGTGTCTCTGTGTTAGCACTCCTGTACTTGGGAATTCCATGAGGGCCTTCCCAACTACTGCAACACCCATTGCCATAGTCAGTTGTGGCTGCTGCTGTATGGGACATTACATGTACCCTGTTATGCTCCTCTGAATACCGGCTACACGTGCCTTGCAGTACCAGCACCACAGTGTTGTACAAATGAGTTGATAGGCATGGGATATCCATTGAGTTCTGGCAAGTGTGTGTATGTGTGCATGTCTGTATATCTGTAGGGTACAGCATTCTGAGGCCACATACTCCTATTACAATATCCATTGCCACACAGTAGTAAAGATAGTGTTGTTGCTACCCATAGATGAGGCATGACAATGCAACACCCTACTATGCCTGTGGCATGTGTATTAGATGCATATCCCTGTAGGACCACTGTTGGGATATACAATGGTTTGTATCGCAGTCATGGGCAATGTGTGATGGTGGTATGTCAGAGTGTCATCATGGGTTTCCGGGAGTACAATATCCAATGGGGGAATGTGGGTGCTGTGTACACTGTCATTACAACAAGGTACACCCGGTATATGTCCCATGTACCACTTTATGGTTACCACTGTCACCATCAACCATGCAGGTAACTGATCCCACAATCCAGCCCAGTTCTGCATGTGCCGTGTATAGCCTACCTGTAACACATTGGACAAACGGTCACGTTAGTTAGCAGCAATAGGCTCAGGTTTCTCGGACGTGCGTCTGCCTGTTATGTGTCTGTTAATGTGTATATGAAGGTATGTCACACTATGCATTGTCCATATACACCCGTTACATCCCCCATTAGCACACTGTACATGTCTGGAGATATTCTGCATGTAACATGTAACTTGGAACACACCTCACCCTAAACACTGTGTGGTGTGTGCAATGAAAGCCACACACTTCAGTAGCACTACATACCTAGGTAGGGGTCTAGTCCCAGTGTTGCCAAGTAAGAGTGTGCACATATGTGGATGGGTCTACATCAGGCTGCAGATTATACGCATCACAGCAGGTCATCTGTCCATGTGGCACAGGTAATAGCTGTTATACAAACCTGTGACATGTGTTCAACTGTACCCCAGATATGTCACAGCCATGGTCTTACCACAGTACCATACCCCATTGTGGAATAAGACTGCAGACCATCCTCATGCTGGCACATGTACACTTACAACACAAATGTATAACATTATGGAGACCACAATCAACCAGTGTTACTAACAGCTGTAATGCATCATTACTGGATGGCTACAATACCTAACTTGTATGCATTAAACTTTACTCCTGACAACATGTTACACTGCAGTACTTTGGTACACTGTAGCACAGTCACCGTGTGCATCAGAACCATATTAGCCTGTCCCTGCATCGATGTTATGGATGACAGGGATGTGGCACAGGCATCATCATATGCACAGGGTTTTTTTGGATTGCCAGAGGCCAAGGGTGGGCCATATGTTTGACACCATGTGTGTGGATGAGGGGCGTAATGAGGTGAACTGGGCATGGTGATGTGGTGTTTGTAGGTATGGGGTTGCCCTAGGTGTGTTCGTATAGTGTGTGGGTATGCATGCACACAGTTCTGTCATGTGGCTGCCCTACACAGGTGTTTATGGACAGCTGCAGACCATACCTGGCAGGGTGTGCAGTTCATTGCCTCTGGCCACGGACACGTGGACTGTGCCTGCCAGGGGTTCCATGGGCACATCCAGATGCAGGCCTTGAGGTGCTACTCTCCCCTGATGATGACAGATATCTGCTGGAACCAGGTCCCTCCTGGGACTGGCCAGGACCACGTGCTCTAGGCCTGTTGTGGTGTGGTGTGGACAGCACCCCCCCCCCACAGTGCCAGGGCTGGTACTACCACTACAGGAGCCCCTTGGTGTCCTAGCATGTCCATGTTGACTGCCAGCTGTTGGCATTGCTAGCCTATGTCCACGTGGCTGTCGCCACACTCCCACCATAAGTTCAAGCATGGTAGAACCACGGTCGATGAGGGCCATCATCTTACCAGACCATCTATCCATTAGCTCAGTATAAGCATGGATGGCACCAGACAGTTCATAGAAGTTGTTGCTTTCAGATGTGAGAGCAGCCCTCAGCAGCCTCAGGCCTTGTCTGGTGTAATGTTCCATACATACCTGCGCAGCCATGGCAGCCTGAAATATGTGCCTGCTGGTACCAGTTGTGGCATGTCTGCCAGGGGCATGATGACCAGCGGCCCTACCATGAGCACCTTGGGACATCTGCCTATGTGGTGCCCTGCCAGACATCTGGGTATGCCTGCTGTGACCAGACACAGTAAGCATGGTTACCACAATCTCCTGTGCACTGCCACCAAATGCCAGCTGTCCCTCCACTATGGCTACTGGTGATGGGGTATGTATAGGCACTGAAACTGTGTGCAGGGTTGGGGTGGCTAAAAGGGGAATGTCAAATGATGGCACTGTTTCAGCCCCTGACAACCCCTCCTGTGCCTCAACAGTACTGTCATCATCTTCGGTATCTGTATGGACACCAATATCAGATTGCATGCAGGAGGGACCCTGACTCATTTCACTACCTGTGGGGGAAAACAAGAAACACACTTTAATATCTGTACAGCATTGCATAACAGTACACACACACACACACACACACACACACACACACACACACACACACACACACACACACACACACACACACACCACCTTAATACCTACCTATCCGTGACTACAGACAGTCCCACTTTTATTCCCATGCGTTCTCCATCCTGCATTACACTTGGTAACATACACTCATTAATAACACGCATTAACGCATCATTCCTCTACATGCCTAGACAAGTGATCACAACACAAGATCAGTTACTCCATTATCTCCCCACCTGAGTGGAGTGGTTTTATATGGCTACACTGCTGTCATTCAGTGTTCACCCTGTGTATGTATGGACATTGTGAGCATGGCCCCTATATGTGAGGGGCTACTATGTTCACTCCATAATATCATGCACTGGAGTGTCATGTGTAAGTATTTCTCAGAACATGCCAAATATGCTGCATAATCAACCTATCATGTGACAACTGTAATATGTGGATACACTCCCTGGTGTTGTCTAGTAATTCCTCAATGCATCTGTTGTGCTGCATACATGGGTTGTCAGTCACCTCTCTAATAAATGTGATATTAAGTGTATACCTGGTGTCTACCTTCACTCCCAATGCATGTTCCATGCTACAGACCTTATTATACTATCAGCTGTCCTGTGATTACATACATGACAAGTATTCCTGGTGTGTCATGTGTCAGTCCATGTCATTGTACTGCAGGATCTCAAAGGGAAGTAATGCTGTATGAACAACCCCACGTTCACACATGTAAATATAAGGACACCCACACAAACACACACAGATGCACACATGCATCCTACATGCATCAACTTCGCTCCACTTCACCAGAGTGACCCTACAGACAAAATAACCCCCACAGACACACACACACACACACACACACACACACACACACACACACACACACACACACACACACACACACACACACACACACACATGTGAGGTTGCATAATGATAGTACACACAGTCTTCCTATTACCCATCTGCCAACATGCATAACATATGGTACACAACAGCATGCAGTGCATATGCCATGCTGCCATTCCAATCATCATTTCACTGCTGTTTTGGCCCCCGCACATATTGTGGGGTTGGGTCCATATATGAGTGATACTTACACACAGATGGGACCTCCCCTGTCATCCTAGCCTCTTGGATCCACTGATCCAAGAGATCCCCCTTTCGCCGTTTCAGCTTCCGCTTTATATTGGGTACCCTGGTACTGGCCCTGCAGCAGTCTCTATTCATGGTCTTTGACAAGGAGTTCTGCCATGAAGCTGGACACCTGGATGCCCCAACACTGCGCCCGATTATATTTTCATTTTGGTATTGATTTATTATTCATTACATGTTATATATGTGTCTGGTATCCATGATTCATGTTTACGTACACTGTATGGGGTCCTTGTGTTTATTAGGGGACTTCAACATGTTATTACAATTACACCTCACATCTGGGCTTACTGCAGTACTCCAATTCACATATTTGTGTTATGTAGTAGGTTATACAACATAAGACTGTATGTAGATTCCTTTTACATGTTCAATTTGATTTTCCCATAGTGAGGATGTATTTGGTGATACCTCTGCATTATGTACTGCTGTGATGGCTTAGTGGTTACCTACTGTGACTATAGTGTAAAGGATCCTGGGTTCAAGATCTGCACTGGCTGTTTGTTTTGTTTCTGGCTAGAACAGTGGCTGTTGCATACAGAGTGGTTAAGGCAATTGTAAGTGTGTATGTGTGAAGGTAAGCAATGCTAACTTCCGGTTAAATATAGTTACAGAGAATTAGCTTCAATATTGCTTAACCTGTGTGTGCATTGCTTACCCCCACGCAAATGGGTTTAAACCCACTTACTCCCACTTAATAGTGCTTACACTTGCTTACTAGTGCTTACTCCCGCTTAACACTGCACTAATTTAAACAGTAATGTCTAATGGCTCTTGGGAAGGTGGGGGAGTTGGAAGCTGCATGGAGTTATCATTCATTGCACATGTTACCTTCGATTTGTAACCCTAATTCTTGTGTACATATACTCTATTGGACACATGTGATTATCTGTGGACTTTGCAAAATTATGATGCTGACACCTCACATCTGCATTTAATGCAGTCTTCCAGTTCACAAATATAAGTTATTTAGTAGGATATGCAACTAAAAATATCGGTCATAAAGTGATTTAACATGGAAAGTGCTGTAGTGGGACTCGAACCAGGAATGACTGCTCGTAAGGCGAATGCTTTGCCCACTACACTATTGCTATACTGCTTCATTTGAATATATCTTGCTTTTTATCTTCTTCTGCCAATTAAGCTGCATTAACTGTAGCTAAGCGATGGACAAACCCACGCACCTACGGTTAAATTTAATCTGTTTCATAAAAAAAATAAAGTATCTTTATATTTTTTGTGTTAACTATTGCTCTTGTACACATGGGGGATGTTGCTAGGGGTATGCGTACACCTATGAGTGGTCTCACGCATTCTTTTAGGACTTTCTGCTGTTCTTCATTGCAGGGGCATGTACATTCTGAGAGCTCTGCTCTGAGACATGCCCCCTGCACTCTTACATGCTCCGTGTAAGATTAGGAGCTCAGATAGTGTGCCTTAATTAATATGCATGGCACGCTGCCGTCCTGCTCCTAAACGGCCGCTTCCTTGCAGGACTAAGCTAGTCCTGCATGGAAGAATAGTAAATCCGGGGGAAAGTATTAACTGTAAACATCACAAAGGGACTAACATGCCAAAGGCATAGGTTGAGGTCTGCATTTTTGTACACGAGTGTGTATGTGTATATATATATATATATATATATATATATATATATATATATATATATATATATATATATATATATATATATATATATATATATATATATATATATAGGATCCATACTTATGCACGAACGGCAATTTCACCAAAAGTGAAACTGCCAATCATACATTCGCAAAAATGCTTTTCACTGAAAAAGCACTTTCGCGAACGTATGATAAAAAATAGTGAAATCAGCAGGGAATGGCTGTTGCTGAGATCAGAGTACAGTGGGGATAAGGGAATATTCCCTTTTCCCCACTGTAGTGCGATCTTGCAATGAGAATATAAAAGTAGGGGGTGTGCGTAAATGTTAGTTATGTGTTTTTTTGTTTTTTATTTATTTTTTTGTTTATATTAGGGACTTTAGCTAAAGTGCTTTTTTGGTGAAAAGCACTTTCGATAAAGTATGCTCGGTAGATGTGGATTCAGACTATTGAACTTTCGTTCAATAGTACGAGATCCATATATATATATATATATATATATATATATATATATATATATATATATATATATATATATATATATATATATACACACACACACAAACACACACCTACTTCTGACAACCTCATAGGTACTCTAATTATACAGTGTTCTTTTATTGCAGTAATGCTTTTAGACAAATATGTTTTTCTGTGTAAAATTTCCAGTATCATTCATTTTTGTAATATTTTCAATACTAACTGAGCATGTTGATGCCAAGCATATATGTTTGGCTGACAGCAAAGTCTTAGTGTATGTGTCATTATTTTCTGAGTTTTTGCCATAGGACATAAATTGCAGTTGTCTACACAGTCATTTGTGAATACTGACAGTGCTCTGTGCCAACTGCCATACAAAGTTAAAGACACAGTACAATTGTTGACCTTGTGTGTAATGTGCTAAAGTTTTCAGTGACAGGATTATGTATTTGCAGGATAACAAATATTGAGGTGAGGGCCATACAGAGTTTACAGGACATATTGTTCTCCACAGCATATACCAGTAGATTTCTACCTGTAATCCTCCAAGTATACCATTCTTGGGCATACCTTTTAAGATATTAGTTAAATGTATTACTCTTTGAGACTATTTGCATTTACATGTATGGTTGATTTATTTATCTAAACTGTCCAGATTTTCACCTCATATTTTCAGTCTGTTCTTCATAAAATCTGTGGTTTTCTGGCAGATCATTGAGAATTGAAGCCACTAAATAATGGCAAGTTTCATATACTTCAGAAAACGTATGCTAAAACAAAACCTTTTATGTAACAACTTTCAAGTTTATAAGAGCAATATTTAAATTTGTACCTAGTTTTTGGCCTTTGTCCTCCATTATTTTTGTCCTTGTCTAGATTTCTTGTGCTTAGAGGTTGATATACTCTGGCTCCGGCACTGTGGACCTCTGTCCACCTGATGTGAGGGGATTGTCAGTCTCTGATGAGGATGATGGTGATGAACAGGCCAGTTCTGGGGATGCAGATGGTACATGTGGCATAGAGAGTATGGCTATGCACACCCATGCCACAGACTCATCTTAGAGAGGACAGGTCAATGTGGACATGGTTGACAAGGTAGTAGGGTTATCCCAGTTACAGAGTTGATGGAATCTTCCCCTAGCCTTTGTGAGGGTGAAGTACCACACAGTGGTGTCGGTAGAAATGCTCAGAGAAGGTATGCTTACTGCCTTCCACCTGATGTCGGTGTGCCAGTAGCTTCCACCCAGCTTATGTGCAGTGTTTCTAGAAAGCACAAGCAAAGTTGCACCAAGGCCTTGGAAGAGGTAGTTGAACCACTGAATGTTGTGCAATCAGAGTCACGAAACTGCATGAACAGTGTATGTGACTCCTTGGACAGGATGAATGATACACTGGACAATGTAGTGTCTGTTCTGGATTGTCTTCTGGTGGAGGAAAAGCATCCAAGAGCTGAGCTACCAGAACATAGTTAGATGTGAGCAGACATGGCATTGGAAGTTCCAGATTCTTGTTGCTGCAGTGGGACTACTTTCACTGCTACATCAGTGATGGATGTGTCCACATCCAAATGTGGTCAGCCAAGTGTTAAGTGTTCATGGTCAATGACGTAGTTGTGATGACAGCTCATTCAGCATGCATCATTTACATTCAAGTAGCACTCTGACATCTATCCAGGATCATGGAGCTAACAATACAAGTCCCGAGAGAGGTAGTTCACATGGTCAGATTGTCCACGATTAACTTGATCCTCTGTCATGCACATCTCACACCTGTCCGGGATGCCAGTGTGTAGTGCCGGAAAATATTATGGCTGTGCTCCTACAGATCCACACGCAGTACTACTCATACTGATCATTATACCACACACACACACACACACACACACACACACACACACACACACACACACACACACACACACACACACACACACACACACACACACACACACACACACACATACACACACACACACACACACACACACACACACACACACACACATTCTTCAGAAATTACTTCTTTACATCTGGAGGTACAGGCCCTGACAGTGCATACTTGCTCTGATCTCATCTCTCCCTGTCATATACACACTTCCTCTGTATCATACTCTGTATCATCACCCCTCCCCCACACTGTGCAAATGATGATGATTGTGCTCTGCCCTTTGCACAATCTGAGATTTAGGGTTGCCTATGTCTGATGCACAGTTTGGCTAGCTAATGCTTGATTAGTCAAAGATCATGTTTTCATTAGGATATGTAATAATTTTCAGTTTTGTTTAGTCTAATTAGTGCCCCTAGTGGGATTACGTGTAGTAGTAGTAGTAAGTACTGGGTGCTCAGCCCCCTTGTTCAGATGTTACTGAGATTGTCTTGACCTCTTCTGAGGTGTCTCCCTTGTGCTGCTTATATCTGATGAACATAAGTAAGCAGGCAATTCATGTTTTAGGCAAATATATTCTGTTTTAATTTTAGGAGTATAAGTTGTCATTTGTGTCTTAATTTATTTTCTTTCCCTCTGCACTAACAGAGTTGTATAGATATCATGATCTTCTTACTGGGCAGATGATTCTGACATTGCTCTACCCACTGTGGGCTTGTTTGAAAAGAGTCTGCTTATGCCTGCTGCACCGGGTGGCAACATAATACACATGACAGTAAATATTCTTGTGGCATTTGAATGTATCATACTGTAGTTGTTTTTGCTTGTATTTGCTGCATATATCAGTCATTGTTGCGAAATTCCTGTAGAGATAATCATTTGCTTTTACTTCATGCTTACATCTGTTTATGTATTGTACAATCTTCATTACAGGTTCATCACTCACCTTTGTTGTTGCTGCTGAGATCATCCTAGCCTGGGTCTGATGGGTAAGCAAAGCCTGGTTTGTTTGTATGATCAATGTTTGTATCTGCTTAGGTCTTTTCTTCAATTAAGTGGTAAGTGTACGTGCAATTTGGTGCCTCTTAACCAGTGCCATAATATATTGTGTATGTCTCTTTCTGCCATGACAGCTGTTGGTTCCTCATCTGACCCCTGAGTTGTGTTAGCTGATCCTTCTTGTAGTGCTGGGAACTGAGGTCCCTGTCCTGGAGCATTCTGCTTCATCTGTTTTCTAAGTATAATGTTATGTAAGATGGCACAAAGTCTGTAGTTTAGAAGAGGGGGTAGATCACACTACAGGGCATCTCCAGATGTATCCAGACAGCAGAACCATGATTTGAGAAGGCTAGGTACATACTCTGTGACATTTCTAGCGTGTGTGTGTGTGTGTGTGTGTGTGTGTGTGTGTGTGTGTGTGTGTGTGTGTGTGTGTGTGTGTGTGTGTGTGTGTGTGTGCGGTGTTATAACCTTGTTCAGTGGGCTTGCATGGGTTTCTCATAGGAATCATCAATCAAGTTTCTAGTGCATATTCTGCATCTCCCACTAGATATTCTTATGAGAAGTTTTCACAAGAATACATTAGGTACAGGTCACATGAGACTCATATGTAAGAATCATGGAAATTACATGTGCACACATTATAGATGATACCTTGTGTATTAAATACCAAATAACAGTTGATGGAGTGATACACTTTTCTGTTCACATACCTCCTTTCCAGTTCTCCAACTGGGGATTTTATTTCAATGTGAGTGCAGTTTATATCCCACAGTACTTCAGGGAATTTGGCTATGGCTTAGAATTTTTTACATGGTTGTAGCTCTCTGCTCTTGGTACATGAAAACAAAATATGCTTTCCCACATGTTGCAGCATTTCCTTGAGGAGCTGGTGAAGTATTCTTGAAGCAGAAGCCTGTGAAACTTCCACTGTGTCTCCTATATGTCACTAAATAGTCATTGAAGCTAGTATATGTAAAGATGCACATACCTTGGGTTCCACTGGGCTGGGTTCTCCAAGATTTACACAGGAACACAGATGTCCACTGTTTCTTGTACAGTATCCCTGTCAACCCTGTAGCACTCTAGTATTTTAATTTCACATAGTCCATGGTTGGTCAAACATGGTTTGAACACCCCACACCTTCTAGGCCAAGGTCTAGCAGTAGCAGTAGCAGCAGCTGCAGCAGTCCCTTGTTTGAGAACTTGTGGCAGATAACAGGTTTATAATGGCTATGGAAATGCCTAGCATTTTTAAAAGGTCTCCTGCAGCTCCTTTCCAGCATGTTCATAGGTTCATAGGTGTTTACTAGGCTAATGAACACAAGGGCCTTTTTAAGCCTAGCTATGCATCCCAAATCTCTGACAAGTTCTAATACCCTTGATAAGTATAAGCATGGGCCTAGGAGATGAATCATGTACAGATTACCTGTGCCCATTATAGACACAGGTGCCAAACCAGGGATGAATTTCTGGTTTACCATCCAATTGTCCAGGTTGCACTTGAATTGGGTTAGGAAGGAACTCTGCTTCACATGGATGGGGACCCTATTCCATAGATGTGGAAGCCTCTAGGATACATACCTATTTCTCCAGCAGGTCCTATTTATATCACAGGCAAGGTCTAAGTCTTTAGAACAAATAATTCTGGTACTGTTTGGTTTGTGGATATGCAGGAGGTCCATCAGAGTGGAGTCTTATAATGCCCTTTATGCCAGGCATAGATCTCCCCTTAAAAGCCTGTAGGAGACAGAATACAGGGATAGGGCCTGAGGTGGTCTGCATAGGACATTTTTCTTATGCCCTGTATTCCTTTAGTAAGGAACCTCAGTGGACGTTCAAATTGTTGGGTATGCCTGGTTAGGTACATACCGAAGGGGGCATTGTACTCAATGATAGGCTGATGAATGCAGAATACAGTGGAACAATGACTTCCTTGGACTTAGATGCCATATGTTTGTTTATAAGTTGTGCAACATAGAATAATTTCCTCACCACTGCAGACACGTGATGGTCAAAGGCTAGATTACTATCTGTGTGTGCCCCTAAGTCCCTGACTACTGTGTTAGCTCTAAGGGGTGTGTTGTCAGTATGATAGTTAACAGGGATGGATGACTTCCCAAAGGATAGTATTATGCATTTAATGGCATTTAGGTTTAGTCCATGCCTCTGACACCAGCTGTTTGTCTGTGTCAGTCCATCCTGGAGAACATTTGTGCCAGTGTGAGAGTCAATGACAGCTCCTAATTTGTAATCATCTGCAAATGTAGTCATCCAGAGACCACTGACACTGGCCTTCACTTCTTGGAAGTAAATGCCAAAAAGGAGCAGTCCAAGGACTGATCCGTGAGGGACTCCACTCGTGACTGGTCTCTTTGTAGAGTGGATTCCCCAACTCTAGCTTCCTGGCTCCTGTCTGTGAACCAGTTAGCTATTTACTGGGTAACATATTGTTTTCTACCTAACCACATGAGTTTGTCAACAATGCCCAAGTGAGCTATTGTGTCAAATGCCTTGACCAGGTCAAGGTAGGCAGTGTGAACGATTTTTCCCTCATCCATTGCTTTGGTGACCTTTTCAAAGAAGTTCACCAGGTTGAATAGGAATGGTCTTCCCTTGACGAAATCAAACTGGGTTGGGTCCAGAGTCTGGAGGTTTACTATATCTCTAATGATCATCTCCATAATAATTCTTACCATGACTTTACATATAAGACTAGTGAGACTTATGGGTCTGTAGTTTCCAGGGTCTGTAGATGGCCTACCTTTGTGCAGAGGGATGACTGTTGCATTTCTCCATTCTTGAGGCACAAAGCCTGTTTGGAGGCTACATTTAAATAGTAATTCCAGAGGTCCTGATAGGTCATGTTTTATGCTATTTAGAAGGCATCCTGGGATATTGCCTGGGCCCATTGATGCAGTGTTCTTGGTCTTAGAGAGAGCATTAAAGACCTGTTTGCTAGTGATAGTAGAGAGAGTTATATTTGATGATATTTCCTGAGGGAAGGTTGATGGGGATACAGGGGTAAAGTTTCAGATGAATTTATCAGCCAGGAGGTTTGCTATATCTTCTGGTTCTGTATAGGTAGCTACATTTCCATTGAGCTCTGCACAATATTGTGTATTGCCTTTGAGGTTGCGGACATAGCTAAAGAATGCCTTGTGGTTGTCCTTGGCCTGGGAGGCTAAACTTACCTCAAATTTGGCTTTGGTAAACTTTATTGATCCTCAGAGTTGTTCTTTAGTTTGATAAAAGTGCTTTTATCCTGCTGGATGACACACCTCCTAATTTTTGCCATGATTTGCTTCCTCCTGTTATACATCCTATTGATTTTGTGATTCCACTAGAGTGGCTTGTTTTTTGAGTTAGTTCTGTACTTCTTCCTGGTGGGTACAGCTGCCTCTGTGAAGCTATTAACATGCTTGTACAGGGTTTCTGTGAACAGTTCTGCATAGGCAGTGGTGATCTCAGTGTTATGGGGGCTTGAAATTTTGCCAGGTTCTCACTTAATAGCAGGAGGTTAGCCTTAGAATAGTCCCTGAATAGTCCAGGTATATTGTAGGGGTCCAGGTTTTATTTTTACTTCAAAGCAGACCATTTTGTTGTCTGACCTTACCAGGGAAGACATTACAGTAGGGGTGTGGTGCAATCTCCCATATTAGTGAGGACCAAGTCCATCGTGGTTGCACCCATGGTCAGTGTATTGACTCTCTGGTCCAGGGAGTTTGTGTTTACAAAATCCAGGAATCTCTGTGCATGTACATTTGGTGTTGCATAGGATTCCCATTTAATAATGGGGTAATTAAAGTCACCCATTAATATGGTATTGGGTTGCATGGTTAATGTTTCTAACAAGTTTAAATATATGGAATGGGTTTCCTAGGTCATAGAGGGGGGACCTATAGCTTGCAAGGAAGTGGTATTAGATTTTGCCAATGGTGATTTGAAGATGGTGCAGGTCAAGAGCATTGTCCTATTTGACCAGCCTTGAAGTATATTAATTTTTGATGTAAATAGAGACACCTCCAACTTCAGTCTCTACCTGTGAATTAGCTGGCCTAAATGTGTAGAAGTCATTATGACCTTGGACTGTTGGTGTGCTTTCCTCAGCTTTAAACCATGTCTCAGTGACCGCACAGATGTCAGCATTCTCTAGGGTAAAGACATCTTCTAGGGAGTGAAAGTTTTTGTTTAGACTCCTAGCATTGAGCAGTAATACCTTTAGATTTTCTTGATTTTGATTTGCCATGTTGGAAGTACTTTCAGTTTGGCATTGCCTAAAAAAGGCACTATAGGGGAAGACAATGTTTTAGCTAATATTCTAAAGCCTAGAGGGGAGAGGTGCAGACCATCCCTGGCAAAGCAGCATGGTCTGTTGACCATCTTCTTCCATGCTGACAAATATTGCACCCCCTTAGAATGACACCAGAAACTTAGCCAATTATTAGAGTCAATTACCTTTTGTTCATATTGTGGTATCATCCTTGGAGAAGGTAAAATGCTGCTCAGTGCTAGGCTCATACCAGCCTGAGACACATATTCCAAGAGCTCCATGATATCTCTCTTCATATAGTCTAGGGAGGTACATCTCAGGTCATTTGCTCCCACATGGACTATGACCGAGTCATATTGGTAATTGTGGTCCAATGACCTGAGTGCGTGCGTAATGTGGTGGATGATAGCCCATGATAAGCAAATGACTGACATTCTCCTTACTCAGAGGGCCATCAGTGTGTCTCATGATGGAGTCTCCAATAACTAGAATGTTGGGTTGTGTGGTGGCTTGCCTTATGGACTTAGGAGTAGAGGATCCATGAGATGTAGCTATATGTGTTGATGTAGGTGTTGCTTTGAAACAGCGCATTTGGGGCTGCTGAAGATATTTGTTATATGTACTTTGTCTATAAGGTCTTTATGGTTTAGGATGGTTACATTTAAGTGCTTCAGCATATGTGGGTCAAAATGTCTGCTTTGAATTGTGATGATGTGTGCAGAATGTGTGCTAATGACAAACTTATTGACATTAGAAATACTTTTATATGAGAGCTTTGCCTCCAGTGACATTTTATAAATACATCTTTCATATACCATATCAGTTTGTTTGAGAATTAACTAGTTGTCAGTAAACATAAGTTAATTTCTACATTGCCTCAGGATGCCCATATCCACCAAGCTGGTAACGGAGACAGTAGGAAAGTTCATATCCATGGCCACAGACTCTTTTTTATTAATTAAACAGTTGGAGTGAGAATATCAGCCACTGTCAGGAGTATCCGGTTTACAACTATGGAGACAGTGCTTGTCTCTGCAAACTAGTTGTCCTATGTGTAACTAGGTATTGGAGAAATTTCAATTGTGCTTTTACAGGAAAAATGTTACTCAGGGTGTCTGAGTCTGTACGGAGCCCTGTCAAACACTTGAGGGGAAACTAATATGTAGACCCTGAAAATTTAAGGATGAAGTATTTAGGTAGATATTCTGAAGTTAGAAATAAATCATGCACTACTTACTGAAAACAAAGAATTAGCTTGTCAAGAATGATGAAAAGGGGGGGGGGGTCGCATGAATGGCTACTGCCTCACCACTACCAATGCTGGTCTCACCACAGCTTCACTCTGTTAGAATACAATCCTCCTTTGCTTCTTCTCTCACCACAAGCAAAATGTTAGCAACAATCCCAAGATGAGAAGCAGGCTACAGCTATGATATGTACAATATCATATCATCATATCATGTACACATCTATGATATGTAAAATAACATATCATCATATCATCATATGTGTTGGAATTCAGAGCTAAAGCAAGAGCAACCTGTTCATGCTCACAACTTGTTCATGCTCATTTTATACATCTCTGAATCACTCCAACATGATTGTTTTGTTCATTAGCATACAGCACAGCTGATTTTTATAGTCATTACCATATTCAGCTGTTAACCATTGTTTTGCAACTGCTGCAATGTGTATTGCTGTTTCCTGAATTGCAAACTCCTTGCTCAATGCTGCTTATCATGCACAGAAGTTTATGTGGATAGCAAGTGTCCTTGAATCCTAGCCATTGTTTTTTAGAATGTTTGAGTTCTGAAGGAACATTTTTAGAGAAAGTTTAAAAAGGAAAATTAATGGAAAGGATTTAAAAATAGAACTATTGATATGATATGATATATATGATCTGATATGATCTGATCTGATATGATATGCTTGGATATGATATGTAAAATATAGGAACGAAAGGAAATGTGAAATTGCAAAATGGAATAACATTTTGTTTGCTGGAATTTGGATAGGTTTATAGGTTCACAGGTTCATAGGTTCATACTAGGCTATCTGCCCTAGGGCATTTATAAGCCTAGCCAGAATGTGTTTGGCTTTCGCCACCCATTTTAAATTTATTTTGCTATGCCATTTTTCGAGGTTAGTATACTGTGCCTCTGTCTAACAGTGACACAGAAGTGATACCCGGGGTAAACCTATGATCTCCCATCCACTCATCAAGATTCCTCTTGAAGAGAGACAATGAGGGACTCTGCCTAACCTGGACTGGGATTTTATTCCAGAGTGAAGGGAGCCTCTGGGTTATGAATCTGTCCCTCCAGCATGTCCTATTTATTTCAGTGCTGAGGTTCAAGTCTCTCGAGCGTAGCTCGATGGGATTTAGATTTTCTGAGGTGCAGCATGTCCATTAATTCCGGGTTGGACATGGCTTTATACGTCAGGCACAGATCGCCTCTGAACAGGCGGTATACCACTGAGTAGAGCTGGAGTTTCTTTAACAGGGCAGCATATGGCATCTGTTTGAGCCCTTTGATCCTCTTGGTGAGGTACTTTTGGGGTCTTTCCAGTTGCTGCAGGTGTCTGGTAAGGTACATCCCAAAAGAGGCATTGCACTCAATTATGGGCCTGATGAGGGATGAGTAAAGAGGCACGATGACCTCCCCTGATCTAGATGTGAATCCCTTCATGATTAGGTGGGCTATATAAAATGTTTTTCTAACCACTTTGGCCACGTGGTTGTCAAATGAGAGATTGCTATCAACTTGGGTCCCCAGGTCCCTAATTTCTTCTTCTGTACTTAATGGATTACTACCTATGTGGTAATTTGTGGGCACTTTGTTTTTGCCAAAGGGGATGACTATACACTTTTTGGCATTTAGCTTGAGGCCATGGCTCTGGCACCAGTTGTCTGTTTCTATGAGGCCCTTTTGGAGGATGCTTGTGTCGGCTGGAGAGTCGATTATGGCGCCCAGTTTGCAGTCATCTGCGAACTTGGTCAGCCACAGTCCTTCCATGTTGGCCTGTACCTCCGAGAAATATATACCGAACAAGAGAGGTCCCAGGACTGAGCCTTGTGGGACACCACTTGTAACTGGTTTGGAGTCTGACATGGCTCCAGCAATTCTAACCATGTGGGTTCTGTCCTTGAGCCAGTTTGCAATCCATCTAGTGACATAGGGGTTTATATTTAAGCTGGTGAGCTTATCTATAATGCCCGAGTGGGGTATTGTATCAAAGGCTTTTGCGAGGTCCAGGTAGGCTGTTTGGACCACCTTCCCCTCGTCAATGGCCTTGGTGACTGTTTCAAAGAAATCAAGCAGGTTTAAGAGGCAGGATCTGCCCTTAACAAAGCCGAACTGGGTAGGATCCAGTGTCTGTAGGTCCCCAATATCTTTATTTATGAGGTCCATGATGATCATTTCCATAGCTTTGCAGACCAAGCTAGTCAGGCTTATGGGGCGATAGTTTCCAGGATCCGTTGAGGCACCACCTTTATGGAGAGGGACCAATGTTGCTGTACGCCACTCTTTGGGCACATATCCTGTAGTAAGGCTGAGACTGAACAGTAGTTTTATGTTTGGGTTTAGCTCTTCTTGGAGTTCATATAGGACACAGCCCGCGACACCGTCTGGTCCCACTGATGCTGTGTTTTTTGCTTTGGAGAGGGCGGCTCTTACCTGAGCATCTGAGATGTCAGGGGGGCAGCACTCTGCTGGGATAGATATTTGCCCTTTTGGTGGGGAGGGGGGAGAAGTTTGCGCTGAACCTGTCAGCTAGGATGTTGGCAATGTCTGTGGGTTCAGTGTATTTTTTGTCAATTTGGACTAATTCTGAGCATATCTGGGAATTACCACCGAGGTTCCTAACATAACTAAAGAAAGCCTTGTGATTATCCTTAGTGTCCTGTGCAATTTTTCTCTCGAAGCTGGCCTTAGACAATTTTATGAGTGCCCGTAGTTTTTTGCTAATACTGATCAGTGATGCCTTCCCTTTTTGGGATTTTGCTCTATCATTTAGTAGCTTCCTCCTTCTATTGTATAGTTTGTTTATGGCTGGGGTCCACCAGACAGGACGTCTGCCTTTGGAGGATTGGGTCTTGGTTTTATTTGGGATCGTATGATCCATGCATTCCTGAAGGTGTTCATAGAATGCGTTTATAAAGGATTCTGCGGTCTGGGCCATATTTTCCACAGGCCTGGGGTCTTTGAAGGATTCCACCTTGGTTTTGAGGAGTGTGAAATTTGCTTTAGAGAAGTTTTTCACTGTGGTTTTCTGGGCAGGGGGTGGGGTCAGGATGTGAATATCCAGTGAGATTAGTTTATGGTCTGATCTTACCAGTGAGGGATACACTTCTGGTCTGGAGCAGTATGCAAAATTAAGAAGAAAAGGACTATTGTACAATAAAAAGAGGAAAGGTGCACATGTTTTGGAAGAAAAAAGATGGTTCTAGAAGAAAGTTTGGGGGATATAAGTGAAAAAGTACATTTGTTAATATGATGAGAATGTGCTTTGTAAACTATATGAGAGGTGAAATATGTGAAAGTAAAAATCTGTAAAGCTGCAAATGAAAAAAAAATAAATGAAAATTTCCATATTATACATATGCTGGTATCAAAATTGTAAAGACACGAATAAAATAACCCCCTACTATTTTTCCAATAAGTGCCATGGGATGGTTTGCATCCACATGAACTACCAGTAATTCAGGCAGAATTCGGGCCGTGGTTTAACATCTCATCCAAAGGCTGTACCATTCAGGAGTGTGGCATTCCAGTTATGCTGCACTACAGTGTCACTACTGGGAAATTAATCCAACCACTTGTGGCAGAAATATAACCCACAGCCTTCTGATCTTCCAGAATCAAAGGTGGGCATGCTAAATACTATACCAGAGTAAACTCCAAACAGGCAAAAAGCAAACGTTGAAATATAACACAAGGACGAAAACTGCGGAACAGCACCCAAAAAGTATACCAGGTGTTTATTCAAGTTAAGCGCTTTTTGTTTGACAAAATTGCAAACTTCTTCAGACATAATAAGTCACTTGTAAAGAACATTTAAATACAAAAGCAATTAACCACTCATTTAGTCACTAAAAGCATTTAAAGGAATATGTTCGTTTAAATTGCTTTAAAGCACCACTCACTAACTAGGTAAAATCTTCCTTACTACAACTCAAGGGTTGAGTTGTAGTAAGGAAGATTTTACCTAGTTAGTGAGTGGTGCTTTAAAGCAATTTAAACAAACATATTCCTTTAAATGCTTTTAGTGATTAAATGAGTGGTTAATTGCTTTTGTATTTAAATGTTCTTTACACGTGATTTATTATGTCTGAAGAAGTTTGCAATTTTGTCAAATGAAAAGTGCTTAACTTGAATAAACACCTGGTATACTTTTTGGGGGCTGTTCCGCAGTTTTCGTCCTTGTGTTATATTATACCAGAGTAAGTCACTTACAATGAGAGCAGGTGTTATGGAGTCTGGACCCCTGAAAAAGCCTGTTTATAGATTAGCCTTACAGTGAAGTAAATGCCTTACACTGAAAGCAACTCTTCTGGAGTCTGTCCCTTAGTGTGTAATTTTTTTTCCTTTATATATGCAATGGTTATACTCTGAAACAGTAACTGGAAATGAGATGCAACCCAGGCAGACATCTGTGTATTCAAAACATAAACAAATACTCCAACCTCACTAAAATGGTATTATTAAAGTAAATTATAGCATAATGTTTATATAGCCATATATAATGGTCTTCTGTTTGCACCTATCTACACTTTTTTCCTATTCATAACTATTACTGTAAATTACATCCTAATTATTAGCATTTGCGGGAATTCCACTCTCATATTTTATCGATTTTTTTTGTGCACTAATTATAAAGAATTTGCATATCTTGGGCTAAGATGACTAATAGAGATAATATATACGTTAAACTGTGCCATGCTAGCATTCTGGAATTCAAAAAAAAAGAGAAAGGCTTCTTAACTTGCTAATATTTTGTAGATGCTACATTTACGTTGTATATTGATTATCATTTGCCTTTTTTCACTGTTTTACATATTATATTTCTGACACACTGGGTCAAGTTGTGTGGTTGCAGTTTGAACAATAAGCCAATTCATTTTAATCAGCTATTTGCAAACATTGTGAGTCATCTACACTCAGGAAACACAGTGATGATGCAGAAAGTGTTCCCTAAATTACAGAACCTTCAAATATGTATGTAATATTGACAGACCTAGAGGCAATGTGCCTCTAAACTCCTACTAATCTTTTTGGGTAAGCCCTGCTTTCTGTAATGCCTATTACAAAATAAAATATGACATTTCATGTCAGGTTGCTTACACATATCATAGTCACTAAAGGATTTGTAAGCAACACAGACTTATTTATATCTATGCGAGTGTGTGTGTGTGTGTGTGTGTGTGTGTGTGTGTGTGTGTGTGTGTGTGTGTGTGTGTGTGTGTGCATATATATATATATATATATATATATATATATATATATATATATATATATATATATGGATTCACTTCAGAAGCCTGAATGATCACAAGCCTGAATTGCATAAGCCGGAAGACGAAAAGCCTGAAATTTCATAAGCCTGAAAACACAAAAGCCTGAACCCCATAAGACTGAAAACAGATAGGCTACATATACTGACTGAAGACAACATAAAACAGATTATATTCCACCAAATATAAGCAGGGGGGCAAGCCCATACTTTGTGAAAACTGCTATCCTTTGTCTTATATGTGTGTTTTTGTGAGTCATTTTTTGTGTTCTGTATATTTTCATTCTTATGAGATTCAGGCTTTTGAGTTTTCAGGCTTATGAAATTTCAGGCGTTTGGTCTTCCGGCTTATGCAATTCAGGCTTGTGATTATTCAGGCTTCTGAAGTGAAACTATCTCTCTCTCTCTCTCTCTCTCTCTCTCTCTATATATATATATATATATATATATATATATATATACACACACACACACACACACACACACACACACACACACACACACACACACACACACATATACACACACACACACACACACACACACACACACACACACACACACACACACACACACACATAATTGTAATAGACAATATGAAATAGAGCAGTGAATAAACAGTCTGAAAACTGATTAAACTGCATGTGTCATGTGCATTCCTTAAACATAGGAAAAAATTCTCTTCATAGACTCAGCTCATATCAGTGTCAAAATTAAATGCATAATTCAAGCCAAATTTCTGCTTGAGTGATATGTCTGCCTGAAAATTAAACAAAATCATGCATTAAAGAAAAAAATTGCAACTTCCCATATGTCATGTGCTGCCTTCTCATTTCAGTTGTGTTAATGGAGCACTTTGCCCAGCATCTGCTGAAATCGCAGTTTACATGGCATAATGCATCAGAGTGTTGATCTTTCCTGCTCTTCTGTTCCCCTCATGTATTGTGGCAATTTCTGTACAGTAACAAACAGGTGTTTCTCTGGTTTTAAAGCATCAACAGTTAATGACCTGTGTGCTCTGTTCTTCAGACTGAGCCCTTTCTTATTTAATTGTTGTTCTTAAAACAGTATTTCCCATAGACTTTTCCCTGTATCCCCAATAAACAATGTCAAACATGTTTATTTGCAATTAGTTTGAATGTGGCAAAATATCTTTCTCCTGACAATTATATCATGTGTTACCAGTTGCATTCTTTTTTTCCAAAGCATAGAAACACCACTAGGAAATAATTATATCCATTGCCTGATGGTGCTCTATTTGGCGTGTTACTTGACATCCTATTATCATAACTCCTTATGTACTGGTCTCACAGAGTAGCTGTCTCAGTCAGCAGTCCACAAAAATTTTCTTGCCACTGTATATTACAGCACATCATACAGGCATGTGTGTTATATTGCACTGTGTTCCTGCATTTTCACTAGAACTTCACCAATGTAAGACAAAAATTAAACAAGGTATAACAGCATAATTTGTTATGCAGCCAAAGCTGATGTAAGTTTTCATTTATGTAAATGAGCAGTTTGAGTTAATGAACTCCAGATCTATTATTCTACTAGATGTGCAAGTTAATAAAAGCAAGCAGTCATAAAATTGAAATTCTGAGCTTTATAAAGTAAAATATCTCTACTATTTTGTAATAGGACTGCTAACATTACTAGACTAGATCAGAAAGCAGCAAAGGAATATATAAAGTGAAATACTTTATATCTACAGTAGGGAGAAGATTAAGGAATTTCAGATATTGCACATGCCTCTAACAAACTCTACTAATAAGCATGTGCCATAACATTTTACACCATTAGCAGACATGGGGTATGTCAAACTATGTAATGCAGCTGTGCATCCTCAGTTTCTTCCCCTTAAGGGTGACAGGAGTGTATTTAAGAGTCCTGTTGTCATTTGCACTGCAGGATTATGTTTTTAAGGATAACTGCAACAGTGTTCTTCTTTAAATCCCTTGTACTGTTTTTCTCCCTGCATGTAATCCTGCTTGTTGTTATCTCTTATTATTGCCAAAATCTCTTATATCTGTATCTATCTATATCTATCTCTATCCTTTTCTATCTAATTATTTATATTTATTCTTTCTCATACATTCTTTTTTATATGAAGTAATTGGTCTGATAATATATTCTCCTTTGACAGTCATGTAGTGGTTATCTTTCATGGTATTTCCTCAACGTCCAAAGAAATTATAGTCTAACTTTTATTCACAGTTTATTAGGCCAGTCATTGAATATAATGCACCCTTCTGCACGTACATCATTAATGCTTCCTCACCAAAGATCTCAGGTCTCGGTACTCTTAGCTATATACTGACAGACTAAAAGCTCTGTCCCTCTATTCCATGTGATATAGATTCCTGATCGGTCATCTCTGCTTAGCCTACCATGCGATGAACATCCAAGCACTCTTTGAAATCCTTCAATTAAATAGCAACAGTGATAAATGAAACACCCACTCTACAGAGCTAAACATGTACTACCAGAGCATCACCACCATATAGAATGACTACTATCTAACCCAAAGTTTGCCCTATTTCTGGAATGGGCTGTCTTTACCAAGTAAATATAGCACTTCCTTTGCAACTAACCTGGATGACTGGATTGGTGATCACAAATTTTCACTATGGATATCTGGAGAAAGTCTACTTCCTGTGAGGCATCATTAGCCTCCCACCAATACTGGGTAATGTGAGTGCGTTTCTTGATGGTCTCCTTTGGCAATAGGCTTTGTAAGAACCTAAGAATCT